>NC_053028.1:631090805-631210919 GCF_003073215.2 Triticum urartu | reverse complement strand
TTCTCCTTGATTTTTTTTCTCCCCGAAACACAATATATAGAGTTGGAGTTGGAGTCGGAGAGGCACCAGGGGGCCCAGGAGGTAGGGGGCGCGCCCCCCACCCTCGTGGACAGGTGGTGCGCCCCCTGGCCTTCATCTTTTGCAGGTATTTTTTATATTTTCCAAAAAGTTGCTCCGTGAAGTTTCAGGTCATTCCGAGAACGTTTGTTTCTTCACATAAATAACACCATGGTAATTCTGCTGAAAACAGCGTCAGTCCGGGATAGTTCCATTCAAATCATGCAGGTTAGAGTCCAAAACAAGGGCAAAAGTGTTTGGAAAAGTAGATACGACGGAGACGTATCATGCTTCCAGGACGTAATTCTTCTATGCAGCAATGAGGATAATCCTCAAGTGAGGATAATCCCCAATAATGGCCAAAACAGAATATAATATAGCATGGAACAATCAAAAATTATAGATACGTTGGAGACGTGTCACACTTTTATCATAAAATTTAGTGAGAGATCATCTTATAATGCTACCGTCAATCAAAGCAAAATGAGATGCATAAAAGATAAACATCACATGCAATCAATATAAGTGATATGATATGGCCATCATCATCTTGTGCTTGTGATCTCCATCTCCGAAGCACCGTCATGATCACCATTGTCACCGGCGCGACACCTTGATCTCCATCATGGCATCGTTGTCATCTCGCCAACTATTGCTTCTACGACTATCGCTACCGCTTAGTGATAAAGTAAAGCAATTACAGGGCGATTTCATTGCATACAATAAAGCGACAACCATATGGCTCCTGCCAGTTGCCGATAACTCGGTTACAAAACATGGTCATCTCATACAATAAAATATAGCATCATGCCTTAACCATATCACATCACAACATGCTCTGCAAAAACAAGTTAGACGTCCTCTACTTTGTTGTTGCAAGTTTTACGTGGCTGCTACGGGCTGAGCAAGAATCGTTTTTACCTACGCATCAAAACCACAATGATAGTTTGTCAAGTTAGTGTTGTTTTAACCTTCTCAAGGACCGGGCATAGCAACACTCGGTTCAACTAAAGTTGGAGAAACTGACACCCGCCAGCCACCTGTGTGCTAAGCACGTCGGTAGAACTAGTCTCGCGTAAGCTTACGCGTAATGTCGGTCCAGGCCGCTTCATCCAACAGTACCGCCAAACCAAAGTATGACATGCTGGTAAGCAGTATGACTTGTATCGCCCACAAATCACTTGTGTTCTACTCGTGCATATAACATCTACACATAAAACCAGGCTCGGATGTCACTGTTGGGGAATAGTAATTTCAAAAAATTTCCTACGCACACACAGGATCATGGTGATGCATAGCAACGATAGGAGAGAGTGTGTCCACATACCCTCGTAGATAGAAAGCGGAAGAGTTAGCACAACGCGGTTGATGTAGTCGTACGTGTTCACGATCTGACCGATCAAGTACCGATCGCACGGCACCTTCGAGTTCTGCACATGTTCAACTCGATAACGTCCCTCAAACTCCGATCCAGCCGAGCTTTGAGGGAGAGTTTCATCAGCACGACGGCGTGGTGACGATGATGATGTTCTATCGACGCAGGGCTTCGCCTAAGCACTGCTACGATATTATCGACATGGATTATGGTGGAGGGGGGCACCGCACACGGCTAAGAGAACCAAGAGATTAATTGTTGTGTCTCCAAGGGGTGCCTCCCTCCCCGTATATAAAGGAGTGGAGGAGGGGGAGGGGCCGGCCACCCTAGGCGCGCTCCATGAGGAGTCCTACTCCCACCGGGAGTAGGACTCCCCCTTCCATGTGGGAGTAGGAGAGGAGAGGGAAGGTGAGAGAGGGGGAAGGAAAGGGGGCGCCGCCCCCCTCCTTGTCCAATTCGGAGTGGGGGTGGGAGGGGGCGCGCGGCTGCCCTTGGCCGCCCCTCCTCTTTTCCACTAGGGCCCAATAGGCCCATTAGTCTCCCCGGGGGGTTCCGGTAACCCCCCGGTACTCTGGTATATGCCCGAAAATCCCCGAAACCATTCCGGTTTCCGAACATAGTCGTTCAATATATCGATCTTTACGTCACCACCATTTCGGGACTCCTAGGCATGTCCGTGATCACATCCGAGACTCTGAACTACCTTCGGTACATCAAAACACATAAACTCATAATATAACCGTCATCTAACTTTAAGCGTGCGGACCCTAAAGGTCCGAGAACTATGTAGAGATCACCGAGACACGTCTCCGGTCAATAACCAATAGCGGAGCGTGGATGCTCATATTGGCTCCCACATATTCTACGAAGATCTTTATCGGTCAAACCGCATAAAAACATACGTTGTTCCCTTTGTCATCGGTATGTTACTTTCCCGAGATTCGATCGTCGGTGATGACCCACAAGTATAGGGGATCTATCGTAGTCCTTTCGATAAGTAAGAGTGTCAAACCCAACGAGGAGCAGAAGGAAATGATAAGTGGTTTCCAGCAAGGTATTCTCTGCAAGTACTGAAATAAGTGGTAACAGATAGTTTTGTGATAAGATAGGTTGTAACGAGCAACAAGTAACAAGAGTAAATAAAGTGCAGCTAGGAGGCCCAATCCTTTTGTAGCAAAGGACAAGCCAGAACAAACTCTTATAATAGGAAAAGCGCTCCCGAGGACACATGGGAATATCGTCAAGCTAGTTTTCATCACGTTCATATGATTCGCGTTTGATGCTTTGCTAATTTGATATGTGGGTGGACCGGTGCTTGGGTGTTGTTCTTACTTGAACAAGCATCCCACTTATGATTAACCTCTATTGCAAGCATCCGCAACTACAACAAAAGTATTAAGGTAAACCTAACCATAGCATAAACATATGGATCCAAATCAGCCCCTTACGAAGCAACGCATAAACTAGGGTTTAAGCTTCTGTCACTCTAGCAACCCATCATCTACTTATTACTTCCCAATGCCTTCCTCTAGGCCCAAATAATGGTGAAGTGTTATGTAGTCGACGTTCACATAACACCACTAGAGGCTAGACAACATACATCTTATCAAAATATCAAACGAATACCAAATTCACATGACTACTCATAGCAAGACTTCTCCCTTATCCTCAGGAACGAACGTGATTACTCACAAAGCATATTCATGTTCATAATCAGAGGGGTAATAATATGCATATAGGATCTGAACATATGATATTCCACCAAATAAACCAACTAGCATCAACTACAAGGAGTAATCAACACTACTAGCAACCTACTAGCACCAATCCCGGACTTTGAGACAAGAATTGGATACAAGAGATGAACTAGGGTTTGGAGATGAGATGGTGCTGGTGAAGATGTTGATGGAGATTGCCCTCTCCCGATTAGAGGAGCGTTGGTGATGACGATGGCGATGATTTCCCCCTCCGGGAGGGAAGTTTCCCCGGCAGAACAGCTCTGCCGGAGCTCTAGATTGGATCCGCCAAGTTTCCGCCTCGTGGCGGCGGAGTCTCGTCCCGAAAAGTTCCTCCTTATTTTTTTCTCATTGAAAGACCTCATATAGGAGAAGATGGGCGTCGGAGAGCCACCAGGGGGCCCACGAGGTAGGGGGCGCGCCCCCCACCCTCGTGAGAAGGGTGTGGGCCCCCCGGCCTTCATCTTTGGCGTGGATTTTTCTTTATTTCTTTTAAGACGTTCCGTAGAGTTTCAGGACTTTTGGAGTTGCGCAGAATAGGTCTCTAATATTTGCTCCTTTTCCAGACCAGAATTCCAGCTGCCGGCATTCTCCCTCCTTATGTAAACCTTGTAAAATAAGAGAGAATAGCCATAAGTATTGTGACATAAAGTGAAATAACAATCCATAATGCGATAAAAAATACGGACGTATCAACTCCCCCAACCTTAGACCTCGCTTGTCCTCAAGCGAAAAGCCGATAACAATAAATATGTCCTCATGTTTAGAGGTAGAGGCGTCGATAAAAAATAAAATACGGACATGAAGGCATCATGATTATTCTTATAACCACAACATATATAAATTTTGTCATATGATTACTTATGTTCTAGTGATGATCTATTCACAATGCAAAAGTATAAATCATAAACCTTATTGGGCTCCGACAAACTATAATCTCAGTCATTGAAGCAATTGCAATTTATCATAACATCGGAAAGAGTCTATGTCAGAGCTAAAAAGCAAGTCCACATACTCAACTATCATTTAGTCCTCCATAATTGCTAACACTCACGCGATACTTGTGGTTACGGAGTTTTAATCGGACACAGAGAAAGATAGGGGCTTATAGTTTTGCCCGACAACCTTTTACCTCAAGGGTAATGTCAACAATAATGGTTCATGCTCCCTTACATCCAATTAGATATATATATATATATATATATATATATATATCATGTTCTTTCCAACATGCTGAGCTTGCCAAAGGATAAAATGAAAAAGAAAAGGTGAAGATCACCATGACTCTTGCATAAGGTAGAAGATAATAATAAATGATAGGCCCTTCGCAGAGGGAAGCAGAGGTTGCCATGCGCTTTTATGGTTGAATGCATAAAATCTCAATGCGAAAGAACGTCGCTTTATCTTGCCCCTTGTGATATGAACCTTTATTATGCAGTCTGTCGCTTTTATTACTTCCACATCACAAGATCGTATAAAGCTTATTTCTCCCACACCAATCAATCATACATATTTAGAGCAATTTTTATTGCTTTGCACCGATGACAACTTACTTGAAGGATCTTACTCAATCCATAGGTAGATATGGTGGACTCTCATGGCAAAACTGGTTTAAGGGTATTTGGAAGCACAAGTAGTATTTCTACTTGGTGCTGAGAATTTGGCTAGCATGAGGGGGAAAGGCAAGCTCAACAAGTTAGAGGATCCATGACAACATACTTTATCTCAGATATAAGATATACATAACTCATTACGTTGTCTTCCTTGTCCAACATCAACTCTTTAGCATGTCATATTTTAATGAGTGCTCCCAATCATAAAAGATGTCAATGATAATATATCTATATGTGAAAACCTCTCTTTCCTTATTACTTCCTATTAATTGCAACAATGACCAAAGCTATGTCTGCCAACTCCCAACAACTTTTAATCATCATACTCTTTCTATGTGAAGTCATTACTCTCAATAAGATCAATATGAACCTTTTGTTTCTTTTATTCTTTTCTCTTTTCTTTTATTCACCCAAGATCATGGCAAAATAATTAAGCCCTTGACTCAACACTAATCTTTATTATATATAGCTCACGGACTCGATTACATAGAGATATCATAAAGCAAAACTCAAAACTAGATCATGCCATAAACTTTATTCTACTAGATCAAAATACTTCTAATAAGATCGAACTAAGAAAAACGGTAAAGATAAGAGTTGTGATTGTGATACGATACCGGGGCACCTCCCCAAGCTTGGTAGTTGCCAAGGGGAGTGCCCATACCCAGATACTCAATTCTTCTTTGTTGGAGGAGACGGCGGAGGTGTTGTTGATGATGCGGGCTTGTCATCCATCTTCCAAGGCATATGTTCACCATCATAGAAAGATGATCGAGTCTCCGGAATCCTCAAATCTGCAGCCAAACTCATTCTTTTGAATCTATATTCATACTCACAGTTTTGGTTTGGAAGGTCATAGACTTGGGCTTGGAGGTGCTCGATCTTCTCATATAGCTTGAAGATGGCTTCCTCGGTGTTCTTGGCATCCGGCTTGTAATTGTTAGTGAACTCCGCGAGCATCATGTGGCTAGCGCTGATTCCACGCTCGACCATCCCCTGGCACTTGAAAACTTGTTGCTCCAATGCTTCGAGCCTCGTCTCTATGCTTCCGGTCCCCTTTGGTCCCTCTTCATCGTGGATGTGCAGCAACCCATCACGCAACTCAATGGTTTGAGGGTGTCGCAGCACCTCCGCAAGGTAAGGGTTGATGACCTTCTCGAGGAACTTGTCCTTGGAGGCGCTTGGGGCCGTCATGATAACCTAGATCTTTCAGAAAAACAGCTCGAAACAAAAAACAGGATTTTTGCGTGATACGGGAGTCAAAACCTCCGGGAGATTATATAATGAATTTTTACCGACCAAAATACGTAACGTGCAAGAAAACGGAGTCCGGAAAGCACACGAGGTGCTCATGAGATAGGGGGCGCGCCCACCACCCTCGTGGGGCCCTCATGTCCTTCCCGGACTGCTACTTATTTTTCTATTTTTCTAAATATTCCAAAACGGAGAAATATTGCCTTAAAAATTGTTTTGGAGTCGGTTTACTTACCGTACCACATACCTATTCCTTTTTGGAGTCTGAAACGTTCCGGAAAGTGTCTCTTATGTATTCCTCCGGGGTTACGATTTCAATAATATTGGTTTCAACATTTATGGGATTACCTGAGATATAATGTTTAATTCTTTGACCGTTTACCACCTTCGGATTTGTGCCCTCGAAGTTGTTGATTTTTATGGCACCGGAACGATAGACCTCTTCGATAACATAGGGGCCTTCCCATTTAGAGAGAAGTTTTCCTGCAAAAAATCTTAAATGAGAGTTGTATAGAAATACATAATCACCTACATTAAACTCACGCTTTTGTATCCTTTTGTCATGCCATATTTTAACTTTTTCTTTAAACAGCTTGGCATTTTCATAAGCTTGGGTTCTCCATTCATCAAGTAAGCTAATATCAAATAACCTCTTCTCACCGGCAAGTTTAAAATCATAGCTGAGCTCTTTAATAGCCCAATATGCCTTATGTTCTAGTTTGAGAGGTAAGTGACATGCTTTTCCATAGACCATTTTATACGGAGACATACCCATAGGATTTTTGTATGCAGTTCTATAAGCCCATAATGCATCATCAAGTTTCTTAGACCAATTCTTTCTAGACCTATTAACAATCTTTTGCAAAATTAATTTGACCTCTCTATTGCTCAACTCTACTTGACCACTAGACTGTGGGTGATAAGGAGATGCAATTCTATGATTAACATCATATTTAGCAAGCATTTTATGGAAAGCACCATGAATAAAGTGTGAAACACCATCAGTCATTAAATATCTAGGGACTCCAAACCTCGGGAAAATAACTTCTTTAAGCATTTTAATAGAAGTATTATGATCAGCACTACTAGTTGGAATAGCTTCTACCCACTTAGTAACGTAATCAACAGCAACTAGAATATGTGTGTATCCATTAGAGGTAGGAAAAGGTCCCATATAATCAAAAGCCCAAACATCAAACGGTTCAATAATAAGTGAATAATTCATAGGCATTTCTTGACGTCTACTAATATTACCAATTCTTTGACATTCATCACAAGACAAGACAAACTTACGAGCATCCTTGAAGAGAGTAGGCCAATAAAAACCAGATTGCAATACCTTATGTGCAGTTCTATCTCCAGCGTGGTGTCCTCCATAAGACTCGTAATGACACTTGCGTAGGATATGTTCCTGTTCATGCTCAGGTACACAACGTCTAATAACACCATCTACTCCTTCTTTATAAAGATGTGGGTCATCCCAAAATTAATGTCTCAAATCATAGAAGAACTTTTTCTTTTGTTGGTATGTGAAACTAGGTGTTATAAACTTAGCAACAATATAATTAGCATAATCAGCATACCATGGAGTACTGCGAGAAGTACTTATAACATTTAATTGTTCATCAGGAAAGTTATCATTAATAGGTAGTGGGTCATCAAGAATCTTTTCTAACCTAGACAGGTTGTGTGCAACGGGGTTCTGAGCTCCCTTTCTAACAACAATATGCAAATCAAATTCTTGTAGCAAGAGAACCCATCTAATAAGTCTAGGTTTAGCATCTTTCTTTTCCACCAGATATTTAATAGCAGCATGATCAGTTTGAATAGTTACTTTAGAATCAACAATATAAGATCTGAACTTATCACAAGCAAATACAACTGCTAAAAGCTCTTTTTCAGTAGTAGCATAGTTTCTTTGTGTTGGGTTTCATAGTAATTTCAAAAAAATTCCTACACACACGCAAGATTATGGTGATGCAAAGCAACGAGAGGGGAGAGTGTTGTCTACGTACCCTCACAGACCGACTGCGGAAGCGTTGACACAACGTAGAGGAAGTAGTCGTACGTCGTCACGATCCAACCGATCAAGCACCGAAACTACGACACCTCCGAGTTCGAGCACACGTACAGCTCGATGACGATCCCCAGACTCCGATCCAGCAAAGTGTCGGGGAAGAGTTCCGTCAGCACGACGGCGTGGTGACGATCTTGATGCACTACAGTAGCAGGGCTTCGCCTAAACTCCGCTACAGTATTATCGAGGAATATGGTGGCTGGGGGCACCGCACACGGCTAAGGAATAGATCACGTGGATCAACTTGTGTGTTCTAGGGTGCCTCTGCCTTAGTATATAAAGGACTAGAGGGGGGAGGCTGGCCGGCCACAGGAGGCGCGCCAGGATAGTCCTACTCCCTCTGGGAGTAGGATTCCCCCCCCCCCAATCCTAGTTGGAATAGGATTCGCGGAGGGGGAAAAGAGAGAGAGGGGGCCGGCCACCTCTCCTAGTCCTAATAGGACTAGGGGAAGGGGGAGGCGCGCAGCCCATGTAGGGCTGCCTCTTCTCTTTTCCACTAAGGCCCATCATGGCCCATTTAGCTCCCGGGGGGTTCCGGTAACCTTCCCGGTACTCCGGTAAAATCCCGATTTCACCCGGAACACTTCCGATATCCAAACATAGGCTTCCAATATATCAATCTTTATCGTCTCGACCATTTCGAGACTCCTCGTCATGTCCGTGATCACATCCGGGACTCCGAACAACCTTCGGTACATCAAAATGCATAAACTCATAATATAACTGTCATCGTAACCTTAAGCGTGCGGACCCTACGGGTTCGAGAACAATGTAGACATGACCGAGACACGTCTCCGGTCAATAACCAATAGCGGGACCTGGATGCCCATATTGGCTCCTACATATTCTACGAAGATCTTTATCAGTCAGACCGCATAACAACATACGTTGTTCCCTTTGTCATCGGTATGTTACTTGCCCGAGATTCGATCGTCGGTATCCAATACCTAGTTCAATCTCGTTACCGGCAAGTCTCTTTACTCGTTCCGTAATACATCATCTCGCAACTAACTCATTAGTTGCAATTGCTTGCAAGGCTTATGTGATGTGCATTACCGAGAGGGCCCAGAGATACCTCTCCGACAATCGGAGTGACAAAACCTAATCTCGAAATACGCCAACCCAACATGTACCTTTGGAGACACCTGTAGTACTCCTTTATAATCACCCAGTTACGTTGTGACGTTTGGTAGTACCCAAAGTGTTCCTCCGGTAAACGGGAGTTGCATAATCTCATAGCATAGTTACAGGAACATGTATAAGTCATGAAGAAAGCAATAGCAACATACTAAACGATCGGGTGCTAAGCTAATGGAATCGGTCATGTCAATCAGATCATTCTCTTAATGATGTGATCCCGTTAATCAAATAACAACTCATTGTTCATGGTTAGGAAACATAACCATCTTTGATTAACGAGCTAGTCAAGTAGAGGCATGCTAGTGACACTTTGTTTGTCTATGTATTCACACATGTATTATGTTTCCGGTTAATACAATTCTAGCATGAATAATAAACCTTTTATCATGATTATAAGGAAATAAATAATAACTTTATTATTGCCTCTAGGGCATATTTCCTTCAGTCTCCCACTTGCACTAGAGTCAATAATCTAGATTACACCGTAATGATTCTAACACCCATGGAGCCTTGGTGCTGATCATGTTTTGCTCATGGTAGAGGCTTAGTCAACGGGTCTGCAACATTCAGATCCGTATGTATCTTGCAAATCTCTATGTCTCCCACCTGGACTAGATCCCGGATGGAATTGAAGCGTCTCTTGATGTGCTTGGTTCTCTTGTGAAATCTGGATTCCTTTGCCAAGGCAATTGCACCAGTATTGTCACAAAAGATTTTCATTGGACCCGATGCACTAGGTATGACACCTAGATCGGATATGAACTCCTTCATCCAGACTCCTTTGTTCGCTGCTTCCGAAGCAGCTATGTACTCCGCTTCACATGTAGATCCTGCTACGACGCTTTGTTTAGAACTGCACCAACTGACAGCTCCACCGTTTAATGTAAACACGTATCCGGTTTGTGATTTAGAATCGTCCGGATCAGTGTCAAAGCTTGCATCAACGTAACCATTCACGACGAGCTCTTTGTCACCTCCATATACGAGAAACATATCCTTAGTCCTTTTCAGGTATTTCAGGATGTTCTTGACCGCTGTCCAGTGATCCACTCCTGGATTACTTTGGTACCTCCCTGCTAGACTTATAGCAAGGCACACATCAGGTCTGGTACACAGCATTGCATACATGATAGATCCTATCGCTGATGCATAGGGAACATCTTTCATATTCTCTCCATCTTCTGCAGTGGTCAGGCATTGAGTCTTACTCAATTTCACACCTTGTAACACAGGCAAGAATCCTTTCTTTGCTTGATCCATTTTGAACTTCTTCAAAATTTTGTCAAGGTATGTTGTTTGTGAAAGTCCAATTAAGCGTTTTGATCTATCTCTATAGATCTTTATGCCTAATATGTAAGCAGCTTCACCGAGGTCTTTCATTGAAAAACTCTTATTCAAGTATCCCTTTATGCTATCCAGAAATTCTATATCATTTCCAATTAGTAATATGTCATCCACATATAATATTAGAAATGCTACAGAGCTCCCACTCACTTTCTTGTAAATACAGGCTTCTCCGAAAGTCTGTATAAAACCAAATGCTTTGATCACACTATCAAAGCGTTTATTCCAACTCCGAGAGGCTTGCACCAGTCCATAAATGGATCGCTGGAGCTTGCACACTTTGTTAGCTCCTTTTGGATCGACAAAACCTTCTGGTTGCATCATATACAACTCTTCTTCCAGAAATCCATTTAGGAATGCAGTTTTGACATCCATTTGCCAAATTTCATAATCATAAAATGCGGCAATTGCTAACATGATTCGGACGGACTTAAGCATCGCTACGGGTGAGAAGGTCTCATCGTAGTCAATCCCTTGAACTTGCCAAAAACCTTTCGCGACAAGTCGAGCTTTGTAGACAGTAACATTACCATCAGCATCAGTCTTCTTCTTGAAGATCCATTTATTCTCAATTGCTTGCCGATCATCAGGCAAGTCAACCAAAGTCCATACTTTGTTCTCATACATGGATCCCATCTCAGATTTCATGGCTTCAAGCCACTTTGCGGAATCTGGGCTCACCATCGCTTCTTCATAGTTCGTAGGTTCATCATGATCTAGTAGCAAGATTTCTAGAACAGGATTACCGTACTACTCTGGCGCGGATCTTACTCTGGTTGATCTACGAGGTTCAGTAGTATCTTGATCTGAAGATTCATGACCATCATCATTAGCTTCCTCACTTATTGGTGTAGGTGTCGCAGAAACAGTTTTCTGTGATGTACTATTTTCCAATAAAGGATCAGGTACAGTTACCTCGTCAAGTTCTACTTTCCTCCCACTCACTTCTTTCGAGAGAAACTCCTTCTCTAGAAATGATCCATTCTTAGCAACGAATGTCTTGCCTTCGGATCTGTGATAGAAGGTGTACCCAACAGTCTCCTTTGGGTATCCTATGAAGACACATTTTTCCGATTTGGGTTCGAGCTTATCAGGTTGAAGCTTATTCACATAAGCATCGTAGCCCCAAACTTTAAGAAACGACAACTTTGGTTTCTTGCCAAACCATAGTTCATAAGGCGTCGTCTCAACGGATTTTGATGGTGCCCTATTTAACGTGAATGCGGCCGTCTCTAAAGCATAACCCCAAAACGATAGCGGTAAATCAGTAAGAGACATCATAGATCGCACCATATCTAGTAAAGTACGATTACGACGTTCGGACACACCATTACGTTGTGGTGTTCCGGGTGGCGTGAGTTGCGAAACTATTCCACAATTTTTCAAATGTACACCAAACTCGTAACTCAAATATTCTCCTCCACGATCAGATCGTAGAAACTTTATTTTCTTGTTACGATGATTTTCAACTTCACTCTGAAATTCTTTGAACTTTTCAAATGTTTCAGACTTATGTTTCATTAAGTAGATATACCCATATCTGCTTAAGTCATCTGTGAAGGTGAGAAAATAACGATATCCGCCACGAGCCTCAATATTCATCGGACCACATACATCGGTATGTATGATTACCAACAAATCTGTTGCTCTGTCCATAGTACCGGAGAACGGTGTTTTAGTCATCTTGCCCATGAGGCACGGTTCGCAAGTACCAAGTGATTCATAATCAAGTGGTTCCAAGAGTCCATTAGTATGGAGTTTCTTCATGCGCTTTACACTAATATGACCTAAACGACAGTGCCACAAATAAGTTGCACTTTCATTATCAACTCTGCATCTTTTGGCTTCAACATTATGAATATGTGTATTACTAGTATCGAGATTCATCAAAAATAGACCACTCTTCAAAGGTGTATGACCATAAAAGATATTACTCATATAAATAGAACAACCATTATTCTCTGATTTAAATGAATAACCGTCTCGCATCAAACAAGATCCAGATATAATGTTCATGCTCAACGCTGGCACCAAATAACAATTATTTAGGTCTAATATTAATCCCGAAGGTAGATGTAGAGGTAGCGTGCCAACCGCGATCACATCGACTTTGGAACCGTTTCCCACGTGCATCGTCACCTCGTCCTTTGCCAGTGCCCGCTTATTCCGTAGTCCCTGTTTCGAGTTGCAAATATTAGCAACAGAACCAGTATCAAATACCCAGGTGCTACTGCGAGCTCTAGTAAGGTACACATCAATAACATGTATATCACATATACCTTTGTTCACCTTGCCATCCTTCTTATCCGCCAAATACTTGGGGCAGTTCCGTTTCCAGTGACCAGTCTGCTTGCAGTAGAAGCACTCAGTTTCAGGCTTAGGTCCAGACTTGGGTTTCTTCTCTTGAGCAGCAACTTGCTTGCCGTTCTTCTTGAAGTTCCCGTTCTTCTTCCCTTTGCCCTTTTTCTTGAAACTAGTGGTCTTGTTAACCATCAACACTTGATGCTCCTTCTTGATTTCTACCTCCGCAGCTTTCAGCATTGCGAAGAGCTCGGGAATAGTCTTGTTCATCCCTTGCATATTATAGTTCATCACGAAGCTCTTGTAGCTTGGTGGAAGTGATTGGAGAATTCTGTCAATGACGCAATCATCCGGAAGATTAACTCCCAATTGAATCAAGTGATTATTATACCCTGACATTTTGAGTATATGCTCACTGACAGAACTGTTCTCCTCCATCTTGCAGCTATAGAACTTATTGGAGACTTCATGTCTCGCAATCCGGGCATTTGCTTGAAATATTAACTTCAACTCCTGGAACATCTCATATGCTCCATGACGTTCAAAACGTCGTTGAAGTCCCGATTCTAAGCCGTAAAGCATGGCACACTGAACTATCGAGTAGTCATCAGCTTTTCTTTGCCAGATGTTCATAACATCTGGTGTTGCTCCAGCAGCAGGCCTGGCACCCAACGGTGCTTCCAGGACGTAATTCTTCTGAGCAGCAATGAGGATAATCCTCAAGTTACGGAACCAGTCCGTATAATTGCTACCATCATCTTTCAACTTTGCTTTCTCAAGGAACGCATTAAAATTCAACGGAACAACAGCACGAGCCATCTATCTACAATCAACATAAACAAGCAAGATACTATCAGGTACTAAGTTCATGATAAGTTTAAGTTCAATTAATCAAATTACTTAAGAACTCCCACTTAGATAGACATCCCTCTAATCTTCTAAGTGATTACGTGATCCAAATCAACTAAACCATAACCGATCATCACGTGAGATGGAGCAGTTTTCAATGGTGAACATCGTTATGTTGATCATATCTAATATATGATTCACGCTCGACCTTTCGGTCTCTATGTTCCGAGGCCATATCTGCATATGCTAGGCTCGTCAAGTTTAACCTGAGTATTCTGCGTGTGCAAAACTGGCTTGCACCCGTTGTAGATGGACGTAGAGCTTATCACACCCGATCATCACGTGGTGTCTGGGCACGACGAACTTTGGCAACGGTGCATACTCAGGGAGAACACTTCTTGATAATTTAGTGAGAGATCATCTTATAATGCTACCGTCAATCAAAGCAAGATAAGATGCATAAAAGGATAAACATCTCATGCAATCAATATAAGTGATATGATATGGCCATCATCATCTTGTGCTTGTGATCTCCATCTCCGAAGCACCGTTATGATCACCATCGTCACCGGCGCGACACCTTGATCTCCATCGTAGCATCGTTGTCGTCTCGCCAATCTTATGCTTCCACGACTATCACTACCGTTTAGTAATAAAGTAAAGCATTACATCGCGATTGCATTGCATACAATAAAGCGACAACCATATGGCTCCTGCCAGTTGCCGATAACTCGGTTACAAAACATGATCATCTCATACAATAAAATTCAGCATCATGCCTTGACCATATCACATCACAACATGCCCTGCAAAAACAAGTTAGACGTCCTCTACTTTGTTGTTGCAAGTTTTACGTGGCTGCTACGGGCTTAAGCAAGAACCAATCTCACCTACGCATCAAAACCACAACGATAGTTTGTCAAATAGACTCCGTTTTAACCTTCGCAAGGGACGGGCGTAGCCACACTTGGTTCAACTAAAGTTGGAGAGACAGTCGCCCGCAAGCCACCTATGTGCAAAGCACGTCGGGGGAACCGGTCTCGCGTAAGCGTACGCGTAATGTTGGTCCGGGTCGTCTCGTCCAACAATGCCGCCGAACCAAAGTATGACATGCTGGTAGGCAGTATGACTTATATCGCCCACAACTCACTTGTGTTCTACTCGTGCATATAACATCGACATAAATAACCTAGGCTCGGATGCCACTGTTGGGTTTCGTAGTAATTTCAAAAAAATTCCTACGCACACGCAAGATCATGGTGATGCAAAGCAACGAGAGGGGAGAGTGTTGTCTACGTACCCTCGCAGACCGACTGCGGAAGCGTTGACACAACGTAGAGGAAGTAGTCGTACGTCTTCACGATCCAACCGATCAAGCACCGAAACTATGGCACCTCCGAGTTCGAGCACACGTACAGCTCGATGACGATCCCCGGACTCCGTTCCAGCAAAGTGTCGGGGAAGAGTTCCGTCAGCACGATGGCGTGGTGACGATCTTGATGCACTACAGCAGCAGGGCTTCGCCTAAACTCCGCTACAGTATTATCGAGGAATATGGTGGCTGGGGGCACCGCACACGGCTAAGGAATAGATCACGTGGATCAACTTGTGTGTTCTAGGGTGCCTCTGCCTCAGTATATAAAGGACTAGAGGGGGGAGGCTGGCCGGCCACAGGAGGCGCGCCAGGATAGTCCTACTCCCTCTGGGAGTAGGATTCCCCCCCCCCCAATCCTAGTTGGAATAGTATTCGCGGAGGGGGAAAAGAGAGAGAGGGGGGCGGCCACCTCTCCTAGTCCTAATAAGACTAGGGGAAGGGGGAGGCGCGCAGCCCATGTAGGGCTGCCTCTTCTCTTTTCCACTAAGGCCCATCATGGCCCATTTAGCTCCCGGGGGGTTCCGGTAACCTTCCCGGTACTCCGGTAAAATCCCGATTTCACCCGGAACACTTCCGATATCCAAACATAGGCTTCCAATATATCAATATTTACGTCTCGACCATTTCGAGACTCCTCGTCATGTCCGTGATCACATCCGGGACTCCGAACAACCTTCGGTACATCAAAATGCCTAAACTCATAATATAACTGTCATCGTAACCTTAAGCGTGCGGACCCTACGGGTTCGAGAACAATGTAGACATGACCGAGACATGTCTCCGGTCAATAACCAATAGCGGGACCTGGATGCCCATATTGGCTCCTACATATTCTACGAAGATCTTTATCGGTCAGACCGCATAACAACATACGTTGTTCCCTTTGTCATCGGTATGTTACTTGCCCGAGATTCGATCGTCGGTATCCCATACCTAGTTCAATCTCGTTGCCGGCAAGTCTCTTTACTCGTTCCGTAATACATCATCTCGCAACTAACTCATTAGTTGCAATGCTTGCAAGGCTTATGTGATGTGCATTACCGAGAGGGCCCAGAGATACCTCTCCGACAATCGGAGTGACAAAACCTAATCTCGAAATACGCCAACCCAACATGTACCTTTGGAGACACCTGTAGTACTCCTTTATAATCACCCAGTTACGTTGTGACGTTTGGTAGTACCCAAAGTGTTCCTCCGGTAAACGGGAGTTGCATAATCTCATAGTTACAGGAACATGTATAAGTCATGAAGAAAGCAATAGCAACATACTAAACGATCGGGTGCTAAGCTAATGGAATCGGTCATGTCAATCAGATCATTCTCTTAATGATGTGATCCCGTTAATCAAATAACAACTCATTGTTCATGGTTAGGAAACATAACCATCTTTGATTAACGAGCTAGTCAAGTAGAGGCATGCTAGTGACACTTTGTTTGTCTATGTATTCACACATGTATTATGTTTCCGGTTAATACAATTCTAGCATGAATAATAAACCTTTTATCATGATTATAAGGAAATAAATAATAACTTTATTATTGCCTCTAGGGCATATTTCCTTCACTTTGAGCATTGTCTAGAGTCTTACTAGCATAATGAATAACATTTAATTTCTTATCAACTCTTTGCCCTAGAATAGCACCTACAGCATAATCACTAGCATCACACATAATTTCAAAGGGTAGGTTCCAATCAGGTGGCTGAACAATAGGTGCAGAGACTAATGCTTTCTTAAGTATTTCAAATGCTTCTACACAATCATCATCAAAGACAAATGGTATATCTTTTTGCAATAAATTAGTCAGTGGCCGAGAGATTTTTGAGAAGTCCTTAATGAACCTCCTATAAAATTCGGTGTGATCAAGGAAACTTCTTATACCTTTGATGTCCTTGGGACATGGCATCTTTTCAATAGCATCAACCTTGGCTTTATCAACTCCAATACCTCTTTCAGAAACTTTGTGCCCCAAGACAATACCTTCATTAACCATAAAGTGGCACTTTTCCCAATTCAAGACAAGATTAGTTTCTTCACATCTCTGCAAAACTCGATCAAGATTGCTCAAGCAATCATCAAAAGAGGAACCATAGACGGAAAAGTCGTCCATGAAAACCTCACAAATCTTTTCGCAAGTCAGAGAATATAGCCATCATGCATCTTTGAACGGTAGCAGGTGCATTACATAAACCAAAAGGCATACGTCTATAAGCAAAAGTACCAAAAGGGCATGTAAAAGTAGTCTTTGATTGATCTCTAGCCGACACAGGTATTTGAGAGAAACCAGAATAACCATCTAGAAAGCAATAGTGTGTATGTTTGCATAATCTTTCTAGCATTTGATCAATAAAAGGTAAGGGGTAATGATCTTTCTTAGTAGCTTTATTTAATTTGCGGAAATCAATTACCATCCTATAACCTGTGATAATTCTTTGTGGAATCAATTCATCTTTATCATTAGGAAGAACAGTAATACCTCCCTTCTTAGGGACACAATGGACAGGACTTACCCACTCACTATCAGCAACGGGATAGATTATACCTGCTTCGAGAAGCTTTAGTATTTCTTTTCTTACCACTTCTTTCATTTTAGGATTCAGACGTCGTTGAGGATCACGAACTGGTTTGGCATCTGCTTCCAAATTTATTTTATGTTGACATAGAGTGGGACTAATGCCCTTAATATCATCAAGAGTATATCCAATAGCAGCACGATGCTTCTTTAGAGTTTTCAATAATCTTTCTTCTTCATGCTCTCAAAGGTTAGCACTAATAATAACAGGATATATCTTCTTTTCATCAAGATAAGCATATTTAAGATTATCAGGCAAAGGTTTGAGCTCAAACACGGGATCACCCTTGGGTGGAGGTGGATCCCCTAAAATTTCAACAGGCAAGTTGTGATGCAGAGTAGGTTCCTGTTTAAAGAATACTTCATCTATTTCCCTTCTTTCATTCATGAACATATCATTTTCATGGTCTAGCAAATAGTGTTCTAAAGGATCACTAGGAGGTACGGCAATAGAAGCAAGACCAATAATTTCATCCTTACTAGGTAATTCTTCCTCACGATGTTGTTTACTGAATTTAGAGAAATTAAACTCATGAACCATATCATCCAAACCAACAGTAACAATATTCTTAGTGCAGTCTATGGTAGCATTGACAGTATTTAAGAAGGGTCTACCAAATATAATTGGACAAAAGCTATCTTGCGGGGAAGTAAGAACAAGAAAATCAGCAGGATATTTAGTTTTCCCACACAAGACTTCAACATCTCTAACAATTCCAATTGGTGCAATAGTATCTCTATTAGCAAGTTTAATAGTAACATCAATATCTTCTAACTCAACAGGTGCAATTTCATTCTTAATTTCTTTGTAAAAGTCATGAGGTATAACACTAGCACTAGCACCCATATCACATAAGCCATGGTAACAATGATCTCCTATTTTAACAGAAATAGCAGGCACGCCTACCACACGTATATGTTTATCCTTATCACAAGGTTTAGCAATTCTAGCGGTTTCACCTTCGAACTGAATAACATGCCCATCAATATTATCAGACAAGAGATCTTTAACAATAGCAATATTAGGTTCTATTTTAACTTGCTCAGGAGGTGTATAAGTTCTAATATTGCTTTTACGAATGACAGTTGAAGCTTTAGCATGATCCTTTATTCTAACAGGGAAAGGTGGTTTCTCAATATAAGAAGTAGGAACAATAGGATCATTATAAGTGACAGTCTTTTCTTCAACTTTAATAGGTGCAGCTACTTTTACTTCTATGGGAGGATGATATTTAAACCACTACTCCTTAGGGAGATTAACATCAGTAGCAAAAGATTCACAGAAAGAGGCTACTATCTCAGAGTCAAGTCCATATTTAGTGCTAAACTTACGGAAAATATTGGTGTCCATAAAAGATTTATCACAATCAAACTTAGGTGTCATACCTGACTCCTTACCTTCGTCGAGGTCCCAATCTTCAGAGTTGCGTTTAATTCTATCCAATAAATTCCATCTAAATTATATAGTCTTCATCATAAAAGAGCCAGCACAAGAAGTATCGAGCATGGTGCGATTGTTTTCAGAAAGCCGAGCATAAAAACTTTGCAAAATTATTTCTCTTCAGAGCTCATGATTGGGGCATGAATAAAACATTGATTTAAGCCTCCCCCAAGCTTGAGCGATGCTTTCTCCTTCGCGAGGCGAGAAATTATATATATAATTGCGATCACGATGAACAAGATGCATAGGGTAATACTTTTGATGAAATTCCAGCTTCAATTTTTATAGTCCCACGATCTCATATCATCACATAGCCTATACCATATCAATGTGTCTCCCTTCAAAGATAAAGGGAAGACCTTCTTCTCAGCAACATCATCGGGTATACCTGCAAGCTTAAATAATCCACAAACTTCATCCACATATATTAAGTGCTCATCAGGATGCTTTGTTCCATCTCCTGTAAAAGGGTTAGCTAGCAGTTTTTCTATCATACCCGAAGGATACTCATAAGGAATTTCATTTTCAATAGGTTCAGTAGGTTGAGGAGCAACTCTTTTCTCTACTGGACGGGGTGAAGATACCCCGAACAAGCCCCTCAGAGAATTACTTTCCATATTAACAAGTGACAATAAATTTCAGCACACTATATAAATTTTTCCTTACCAAATTCCACCTACCAAAGGCGCTACACTCCCCGGCAATGGCGCCAGAAAAGAGTCTTGATGACCCACAAGTATAGGGGATCTATCGTAGTCCTTTCGATAAGTAAGAGTGTCGAACCCAGCGAGGAGCAGAAGGAAATGATAAGTGGTTTCCAGCAAGGTATTCTCTGCAAGTACTGAAATAAGTGGTAACAGATAGTTTTGTGATAAGATAGGTTGTAACGAGCAACAAGTAACAAGAGTAAATAAAGTGCAGCAAGGTGGCCCAATCCTTTTGTAGCAAAGGACAAGCTGGAACAAACTCTTATAATAGGAAAAGTGCTCCTAAGGACACATGGGAATATCGTCAAGCTAGTTTTCATCACGTTCATATGATTCACATTCGATACTTTGATAATTTGATATGTGGGTGGACCGGTGCTTGGGTGCTGTTCTTACTTGAACAAGCATCCCACTTATGATTAACCTCTATTGCAAGCATCCACAACTACAACAAAATTATTAAGGTAAACCTAACCATAGCATGAAACATATGGATCCAAATCAGCCCCTTACGAAGCAACGCATAAACTAGGGTTTAAGCTTCTGTCACTCTAGCAACCCATCATCTACTTATTACTTCCCAATGCCTTCCTCTAGGCCCACATAATGGTGAAGTCTTATGTAGTCGACGTTCACATAACACCACTAGAGGCTAGACAACATACATCTTATCAAAATATCAAACGAATACCAAATTCACATGACTACTCATAGCAAGACTTCTCCCTTGTCCTCAGGAACGAACGTAATTACTCACAAAGCATATTCATGTTCATAATCAGAGGGGTAATAATATGCATATAGGATCTGCACATATGATCTTCCACAAAATAAACCAACTAGCATCAACTACAAGGAGTAATCAACACTACTAGCAACCTACGAGCACCAATCCCGGACTCTGAGACAAGAAGTGGATACAAGAGATGAACTAGGGTTTGGAGATGAGATGGTGCTGGTGAAGATGTTGATGGAGATTGCCCTCTCCCGATGAGAGGAGCGTTGGTGATGACGATGGTGATGATTTCCCCCTCTGGGAGGGAAGTTTCCCCGGCAGAACAGCTCTGCCGGAGGTCTAGATTGGATCCGCCAAGGTTCCGCCTCGTGGCAGCGGAGTCTCATCCCGAAAAGTTCCTCCTTATTTTTTTCTCATCGAAAGAGCTCATATAGTAGAAGATGGGCGTCGGAGAGCCACCAGGGGGCCCACGAGGTAGGGGGCGCGCCCCCCACCGTCGTGAGAAGGGTGTGGGCCCCCTGGCCTTCATCTTTGGCGTGGATTTTTCTATATTTCTTTTAAGACGTTCCGTGGAGTTTCAGGACTTTTGGAGTTGCGCAGAATAGGTCTCTAATATTTGCTCCTTTTCCATACCAGAATTCTAGCTGCCGGCATTCTCCCTCCTTGTGTAAACCTTGTAAAATAAGAGAGAATAGCCATAAGTATTGTGATATGAAGTGAAATAATATTCCATAATGCGATAAATATCGATATAAAAGCATGATGCAAAATGTATGTATCAGTCGGTATCTCAATACCTAGTTCAATCTCATTATCGGCAAGTCTCTTTACTCATTCCGTAATACATCATCCCACAACTAACTCATTAGTTGCAATGCTTGCAAGGCTTATAGTGATGTGCATTACCGAGTGGGCCCAGAGATACCTCTCCGACAATCGGAGTGACAAATCCTAATCTCGAAATACGCCAACCCAACAAGTACCTTCGAAGACACCTGTAGAGCACCTTTATAATCACCCAGTTACGTTGTGACGTTTGGTAGCACACAAAGTGCTCCTTCAGTAAACAGGAGTTGCATAATCTCATAGTCATAGGAACATGTATAAGTCAGGAAGAAAGCAATAGCAACATACTAAACAATCAAGTGCTAAGGTAACGTAATGGGTCAAGTAAATCACATCATTCTCCTAATGATGTGATCCCGTTATCAAATGACAACTCTTTGTCTATGTCTAGGAAACATAACCATCTTTGATCAACGAGCTAGTCAAGTAGAGGCACACTAGTGACACTCTGTTTGTCTATGTATTCACACATGTATCATGTTTCGGTTAATACAATTCTAGCATGAATAATAAACATTTATCATGATATAAGGAAATAAATAATAACTTTATTATTGCCTCTAGGTCATATTTCCTTCAGGATGAGGCTAGCAAGTTTTGGTCCCACTACTTTTAGTCATGGGATTAAAACGTATCCAAGCACCCTCTTAGACTGGCCACGGTTGGAGTAATTTACACTAGTAATTACTACATCTTCCCTCGTCGCCGCCGCTAGGATTGGCGGCAGCGGGGCTGCCCCACTTCTCCTTCCCCTCGCTCGCTCCCCACGCTGCTCCTCCCGAACCCTAGCGCCTGAGATGGGCCGCCGTCGGTTCTCCGTACTCTCCGTCGTCCAGCTCGGGTGGCCGCCGGCTGATGACCCACAAGTGTAGGGGATCTATCGTAGTCCTTTCGATAAGTAAGAGTGTCGAACCCAACGAGGAGCAGAAGGAAATGATAAGCGGTTTTCGGCAAGGTATTCTCTGCAAGCACTGAAATAATAGGTAACAGATAGTTTTGTGATAGGATAATTTGTAATGAGCAATAAGTAACAAAAGTAAATAAAGTGCAGCAAGGTGGCCCAATCCTTTTGTAGCAAAGGACAAGCCTGGACAAACTCTTATATGATGTAAAGCACTCTTGAGGACACATGGGAATATCGTCAAGCTAGTTTTCATCATGTTCATATGATTCGCGTTCGGTACTTTGATAATTTGGTATGTGGGTGGACCGGTGCTTGGGTGCTGCCCTTACTTCGACAAGCATCCCACTTATGATTAACCTCTATTGAAAGCATCCGCAAATACAACAAAAGTATTAAGGTAAACCTAACCATAGCATGAAACATATGGTTCCAAATCAGCCCCTTACAAAGCAACGCATAAACAAGAGTTTAAGCTTATGTCACTCTAACAACCCATCATCTACTTATTACTTCCCAATGCCTTCCTCTAGGCCCAAACAATGGTGAAGTGTCATGTAGTCGACGTTCACATAACACCACTAGAGGAGAGACAACATACATCTCATCAAAATATCGAACGAATACCAAATTCACATGACTACTAATAGCAAGACTTCTCCCATGTCCTCAGGAACAAAAGTAACTACTCACAAAGCATAAACATGTACATAATCAGAGGGGTATTAATATGCATATAGGATCTGAACATATGATCTTCCACCAATTAAACCAACTAGCATCAACTACAAGGAGTAATTAACACTACTAGCAACCTACTAGCACCAATCCCGGACTTGGAGACAAGAATTGGATACAAGAGATGAACTAGGGTTTTGAGATGAGATGGTGCTGATGAAGATGTTCATGGAGATTGCCCTCTCCCAATGAGAGGAGCGTTGGTGATGACGATGGCGATGATTTCCCCCTCCTGGAGGGAAGTTTCCCTGGCAGAACAGCTCCACCAGAGCCCTAGATTGGTTCCGCCAAGGTTCCGCCTCGTGGCGGCGGAGTTTCGTCCGAGAAGATGACTTGTTAATTTTTTCCCATCGAAAGACTCCATATAGCAGAAGATGGCCACCGGAGGGCCACCAGGGGGCCCACGAGGTAGGGGCGCACCCAGGGGGTAGGGCGCGCCCCCCACCCTCGTGGGAAGGGTGTGGCCCCCTGGTGAGGTTCTTGCGCTTAGTATTTTTTTATATATTTGGAAAACATCAACCGTGAAGTTTCAGGACTTTTGGAGCTGTGCAGAATAGGTCTCTAATATTTGCTCCTTCTCCAGTCCAGAATCCCAGCTGCCGGCATTCTCCCTCTTTATGTAAACCTTGTAAAATAAGAGAGAATAGGCATAAGTATTGTGACATAATGTGTAATAACAGCCCATAATGCAATAAATATTGATATAAAATCATGATGCAAAATGGACGTATCAACTCCCCCAAGCTTAGACCTCGCTTGTCCTCAAGCGAAAAGCCGAAATCGAAAAATATGTCCATATGTTTAGAGATAGAGGTGTTGATAAAAATAAAATACGGACATGAGGGCATCATGATCATTCTTAGAACAGCAACTTATATAATACTTGTCATATAAAATCTTATGCTAGAGTAATAATTCAATCACAATATCAAGTATGAATCATAAACTTCATTGAAAACTAACAAACTACAATCTCAGTATTGAAGCAATTGCAATTTATCATAACATAGGAAAGAGTCAAGGTATAAGAGCTTTTCAGCAAGGCCACATACTCAACTATCATATAATCTTTCACAATTGCTAACACTCACGCAATACTTATGGGTATGGAGTTTTAATCGGACACAGAGAAAGATAGGGGCTTACAGCTTTGCCTCCCAATGTTTTACCTCAAGGGTAATGTCAATAGTAATAGTTCATGAAAACTCACATCCAATTAGCCATATATACCAGGATCTTTCCAACATATTGTGCTTGCCAAAGGATAAAATGTAAAAAGGAAGGGTGAAGATCACCATGACTCTTATGCAATGAAGGAGATAAATGTAAAAGATAGGCCCTTCGCAGAGGGAAGCAGAGGTTGTCATGCGCTTTTATGGTTGGATGCACAAAATCCTAATGTGAAAGAACGTCACTTTATATTGCCACTTGTGATAAGGACCTTTATTATGCAGTCTGTCGCTTTTATTACTTCCATATCACACGCTCGTATAAAGCTTATTTCCTCCACACCAATCAATCATACATATTTAGAGAGCAATTTTTATTGCTTTGCACCGATGACAACTTACTTGAAGGATCTTACTCAATCCATAGGTAGGTATAGTGGACTCTCATGGCAAAACTGGTTTAAGGGTATTTAGAAGCACAAGTAGTATCTCTACTTGGTGCAATGAATTTGGCTAGCATGAGGGGGAAAGGCAAGCTCAACAAGTTAGAGGATCCATGACAACATACTTTATCTCAGATATAATAAATACATAACTCATTACGTTGTCTTCCTTGTCCAACATCAACTCTTTAGCATGTCATATTTTAATGAGTGCTCCCAATCATAAAAGATGTCAATGATAATATATCTATATGTGAAAACCTCTCTTTCCTTATTACTTCCTATTAATTGCAACGATGACCAAAGCTATGTCTGCCAACTCCCAACAACTTTTAATCATCATACTCTTTCTATGTGAGCTCATTACTCTCCATAAGACTCACATGATCTCTTTGTTTCTTTTTATTTCTTTCTCTTTTCTTTTATTCACTTAGGATCATGGCCAAACAATCAAGCCCTTGACTCAACACTAATCTTTATTATATAGCTCACGGACTCGATTACATAGAAGGATAATAAAGCAAAACTCACAACTAGATCATACTAAGAACTTTTATTCTACTAGATCGAGATATTACCAAAGGATCGAACTAAGAAAAACGGTAAAGATAAAAGTGATGGTGATATGATACCGGGGCACTCCCCCAAGCTTGGCAGTTGCCAAGTGGAGTGCCCATACCAGATACTAAATTCTTCTTTGTTGGTGGAGACGGTGGTGATTTTGTTGATGGAGTAGGCTTGTCATCCTTCTTCCAAGGCATAGGCTCACCATAATAGAAAGATGACCGAGTCTCCGGGATCCTCAAATCTGCAGCCAAACTCATCCTTTTGAATCTATATTCATACTCACAGTTTTGGTTTTGCAGGTCATAGATTTGAGCTTCAAGGTGCTCAATTTTCTCGTGAAGCTTGAAGATGGTCTCCCCGATGTTGTCGACATCCAGCTTGTGTTTGTTGGTGAATTCTACGATCATCATGTGGTTGGAGTTGAGTCCACGCTCCACCAACCCTTGACACTTGAAAACTTGTTGCTCCATTGCTTCGAGCCTCGTCTCCACGCTTCCAGTCCCCTTCGGTCCCTCGGCATCACGGATGTGCAGCAACCCATCACGCATCTCAATGGTTTGAGGGTGTCGCTGCACGGTTGATGACCTTCTCAACGAACTTGTCCTTGGGAGCACTTGGAGACACCATGATAATCTAGATCTGTCAGAAAAACAGCTTGAAACAAAGACAGGAGATTTTTGCGTGATACGGGAGTCAAAATCCCCGGGAGATTATATAATGAATTTTTACCGACCAAAATACGTGTTGTGTACGAAAACAGAGTCTGGGGAGCCCACCAGGTAGGGGGCGCACCCTCCACCCTCATGGAGCCCTCGTGTCCTTCCCGGACTGCTGCTTATTTTTCTATTTTTCTAAATATTCCAAAACGGAGAAATATTGCCTTAAAAACTGTTTTGGGGTCGGTTTGCTTACCGTACCACATACCTATTCCTTTTCGGAGTCTGAAACGTTCCGGAAAGTGTCCCTTATGTATTCCTCCGGGGTTACGGTTTCAATAACATTGGTTTCAACATTTATGGGATTACCTGAGATATAGTGTTTGATTCTTTGACCGCTTACCACCTTCGGATTTGTGCCTTCGAAGTTGTTGATTTTTATGGCACCGGAACGGTAGACTCTTCGATAACGTAAGGACCTTCCCATTTAGAGAGAAGTTTTCCTGCAAAAAATCTTAAGCGAGAGTTGTATAGCAAATAGCAATACATAATCACCTACATTAAACTCACGCTTTTGTATCCTTTTGTCATGCCATCTTTTAACTTTTTCTTTAAACAACTTGGCATTTTCCTAGGCTTGGGTTCTCCATTCATCAAGTGAGCTGATATCAAATAACCTCTTCTCACCGGCAAGTTTAAAATCATAATTAAGTTCTTTAATAGCCCAATAATCTTGTGTTCTAGTTCGAGAGGTAAGTGACATGCTTTTCCATAGACCATTTTATACGGAGACATGCCCATAGGATTTTTATATGCAGTTCTATAGGCCCATAATGCATCATCAAGTTTCTTGGACCAATTCTTTCTAGATCTATTAACAGTCTTTTGCAAAATTAATTTGAGTTCTCTACTACTCAATTCTACTTGACCACTAGACTGAGGGTGATAAGGAGATGCAATTCTATGATTAACATCATATTTAGCAAGCATTTTACGGAAGGCACCATGAATAAAATGTGAACCACCATTAGTCATTAAATATCTAGGGACTCCAAACCTTGGAAAAATAACTTCTTTAAGCATTTTAATAGAAGTATTATGATCATCACTACTAGTTGGAATAGCTTCTACCCACTTAGTAACATAATCAACAGCAACTAAAATATGTGTATATCCATTAGAGGAAGGAAAGGGTCCCATATAGTCAAAGCCCCAAACATCAAATTGTTCTATAACAAGTGAATAATTCATAGGCATTTCTTGACGTCTACTAATATTACCAATTCTTTGACATTAATCACAAGATAAGACAAACTTACGGGCATCCTTGAAGAGAGTAGGCCAATAAAAACCAGATTGCAGTATCTTATGTGCAGTTCTATCTCCAGCATGGTGTCCTCCATAAGCTTTAGAGTGACACTTGCGTAGGATCTGTTCCTGTTCCTGCTCAGGTACACAACGTCTAATAACACCATCTACTCCTTCTTTATAAAGATGTGGGTCATCCCAAAAGTAATGCCTCAAATCATAGAAGAACTTTTTCTTTTGCTGGTATGTGAAACTAGGTGGTATAAACTTAGCAACAATGTAATTAGCATAATCAGCATACCATGGAGCAGTATGAGAAGAATTTATGACATTTAGTTGCTCATCAGGAAAGCTATCATCAATAGGTAGTGGGTCATCAAGCACATTTTCTAACCTAGACAAGTTGTCTGCAACGGGGTTCTCGGCTCCTTTTCTATCAACAATATGCAAATTCAATTCTTGTAGCAAGAGAACCCATCTAATAAGTCTAGGTCTAGCATCTTTCTTTTCCATAAGATATTTAATAGCACCATGATCAGTGTGAATTGTTACTTTAGAATCAACAATATAAGGTCTAAACTTATCACAAGCAAATACAACTACTAAGAATTCTTTTTCAGTAGTAGCATAATTTCTTTGAGCATAGTCTAGAGTTTTACTAGCATATTGAATAACATTTAGTTTCTTATCAACTCTTTGTCCTAGAACAGCACCTACGGCATAATCACTAGCATCACACATAATTTCAAAGGGTAAATTCCAATCAGGTGGCTGAATAATTGGTGCAGAGATCAATGCTTTCTTAAGTATTTCAAATGCTTCTACACAATCATCATCAAAAACAAATGGTATATCTTTTTGTAATAAATTAGTCAGAGGCCGAGAAATTTTTGAGAAGTCCTTAATGAACCTCCTATAAAACCGGCATGACCAAGGAAACTTATTATACCTTTGATGTCCTTGGGAGATGGCATCTTTTCAATAGCATCAACCCTGGCCTTATCAACTTCGATACCTCTTTCAGAAACTTTATGCCCCAAGACAATACCTTCATTAACCATCAAGTGGCACTTTTCCCAATTCAAGACGAGATTAGTTTCTTCACATCTCTGCAAAACTCGATCAAGGTTGCTCAAGCAATCATCAAAAGAAGATCCATGGACGGAAAACTCGTCCATGAAAACCTCACAAATCTTTTCACAAAAGTCTGAGAATATAGCCATCATGCATCTTTCAAAGGTAGCAGGTGCATTACATAAACCAAAAGGCATACGTCTATAAGCAAAAGTACCAAAAGGGCATGTAAAAGTAGTCTTTGATTGATCTTTGGCTGACACAGGTATTTGAGAGAAACCAGAATAACCATCTAGAAAGCGAAAATGTGTATGTTTGGATAATCTTTCTAGCATTTGATCGATAAAAGATAAGGGGTAATGATCCTTTTTAGTAGCCTTATTTAATTTGCGGAAATCAATTACCATCCTATAACCTGTAATAATTCTTTGAGGAATCAATTCATCTTTATCATTAGGAACAACAGTAATACCTCCCTTCTTAGGGACACAATGGACAGGACTTACCCACTGACTATCAGCAACGGGATAAATTATACCTGCCTCAAGGAGCTTTAGTATCTCCTTTCTTACCACTTCTTTCATTTTAGGATTCAACCGGCGTTGATGATCGCGGACTGGTTTAGCATCTTCTTCCAAATTAATTTTATTTTGACATAGAGTGGGACTAATGCCCTTAAGATCATCAAGAGTATACCCAATAGCAGCACGGTGCTTCTTCAGAGTTTTCAATAGTCTCTCTTCCTCATGCTCTGAAAGGTTAGCACTAATAATAACATGATATATCTTTTTCTCATCAAGATAAGCATATTTAAGAGTATCAGGTAATGGTTTAAGCTCAAACACGGGATCACCCTTGGGTGGAGGAGGATCCCCTAGGATTTCAACAGGTAAATTATTTTTCAGAATAGGCTCCTGTTTAAAGAATACTTCATCTAATTCCCTTCTTTCATTCATAAACATATCGTTTTCATGGTCTAGCAAATATTGTTCTAAAGGATCACTAGGAGGTATGGCAATAGAAGCAAGACCAATAATTTCATCCTTACTAGGTAATTATTCTTCACGGTGTTGTCTACCAAATTTAGAAAAATTAAATTCATGAGTCATATCATCTAAACCGACAGTAACAACATCTCTTTTGCAATCTATAGTGGCGTTAACAGTATTTAAGAAGGGTCTACCTAATATAATGGGACAAAAGCTATATTGTGGGGAACCAAGAACAAGAAAATCAGCTGGATATTTAGTTTTACCACACAAGACTTCAACATCTCTAACAATTCTCATTGGTGAAATAGTATCTCTATTGGCAAGTTTAATTGTGACATCAATTTCTTCCATCTCAGCAGGTGCAATATCATGCATAACTTCTTTGTATAAGGAATAAGGTATTGCACTAACACTAGCACCCATATCACATAAGCCGTGATAACAATTATCTCATATTTTAACAGAAATAACAGGCATGCCTACCACAGGTCTAGGTTTATCCTCATCACGGGATTTAGTCATTCTAGCAGTTTCATTACAGAAATAAATAACATGTCCATCAATATTATCAGACAAGAGATCTTTAACAATAGCAATATTAGGTTCAACTTTAACTTGCTCAGGAGGTGTATATGTTTTGATATTGCTTTTATGAACCACAGTTGAAGCTTTAGCATGATCCTTTATCCTAACAGGGAAATGTGGTTTCTCAACATAAGAAGTAGGAACAATAGGATCATTATAAGTGATAGTCTTTTCTTCAACTTTAATAGGTGCAGCTACTTTTATTTCTATCGGAGGATGATATTTAAACCACTTCTCCTTGGGGAGATCAACATAAGTAGCAAACGATTCACAGAAAGACGCTACTATCTCAGAGTCAAGGTCATATTTAGTGCTAAATTTATGAAAAATATCGGTATCCATAAAAGATTTAACACAATCAAAACTAGGTGTCATACCTGACTCCTTACCATTGTCGAGGTCCCAATCTTCAGAGTTGCGTTTAATTCTTTCCAATAAATTCCATTTGAATTCAATAGTCTTCATCCTAAAAGAGCCAGCACAAGAAGTATCAAGCATGGTGCGATTGTTACTAGAAAGCCGAGTATAAAAATTTTGAATAATCATTTCTCTTGAGAGCTCATGATTGGGGCATGAATATAACATTGATTTAAGCCTCCCCCAAGCTTGAGCGATGCTTTCTCCTTCGCGAGGCCAAAAATTATATATATAATTGCGATCATGATAAACAATATGCATAGGATAAAACTTCTGATAAAATTCCAATTTCAATCGTTTGTAATTCCAAGACCTCATATCATCACATAGCCTATACCATGTCGATGCATCTCCCCTCAAAGATAAGGGAAAGACCTTCTTCTTAACAACATCTCCGGGTACACCTGCAAGCTTAAATAATCCACAAACTTCATCCACATATATCAGATGTTCATCAGGATGTTTTGTTCCATCTCCTAAAAAAGGATTAGCTAGCAGTTTTTCTATCATACCCGCAGGAACTTCAAAGCAAGCATTTTCATTTTCAAATTCATTTTCAGTAGGTTCAGTAGGTCGGGGAGAAACTCTTTGCTCTACTGGTCGGGGTGAAGATACCCCGAACAAGCCCCTCAGAGGATTACTTTCCATAGTAATAAGTGACAGTAAATTTCAGCACACTATAAATTTTTCCTTACCAAATTCCACCTACCAAAGGCGCTTCACTCCCCGGCAACGGCGCCAGAAAAGAATCTTGATGACCCACAAGTATATGGGATCTATCGTAGTCCATTCGATAAGTAAGAGTGTCGAACCCAACGAGGAGCAGAAGGAAATGATAAGCGGTTTTCAGCAAGGTATTCTCTGCAAGCACTGAAATAATAGGTAACAGATAGTTTTGTGATAGGATAATTTGTAACGAGAAATAAGTAACAAAAGTAAATAAAGTGCAGCAAGGTGGCTCAATCCTTTTGTAGCAAAGGACAAGCCTGGACAAACTCTTATATGACGTAAAGCGCTCCCGAGGACACATGGGAATATAGTCAAGCTAGTTTTCATCACGTTCATATGATCCGCGTTCGGTACTTTGATAATTTGGTATGTGGGTGGACCGGTGCTTGGGTGCTGCCCTTACTTGGACAAGCATCCCACTTATGATTAACCTCTATTGCAAGCATCCGCAAATACAACAAAAGTATTAAGGTAAACCTAACCATAGCATGAAACATATGGATCCAAATCAGCCCCTTACGAAGCAACGCATAAACTAGGGTTTAAGCTTCTGTCACTCTAGCAACCCATCATCTACTTATTACTTCCCAATGCCTTCCTCTAGGCTCAAACAATGGTGAAGTGTCATGCAGTCGAGGTTCACATAACACCACTAGAGGAGAGACAACATACATCTCATCAAAATATCGAACGAATACCAAATTCACATGACTACTAATAGCAAGACTTCTCCCATGTCCTGAGGAACAAAAGTAACTACTCACAAAGCATAAACATGTTCATAATCAGAGGGGTATTAATATGCATATAGGATCTGAACATATGATCTTCCACCAATTAAACCAACTAGCATCAACTACAAGGAGTAATTAACACTACTAGCAACCTACTAGCACCAATCCCGGACTTGGAGACAAGAATTGGATACAAGAGATGAACTAGGGTTTTGAGATGAGATGGTGCTGATGAAGATGTTGACGGAGATTGCCCTCTCCCGATGAGAGGAGCGTTGGTGATGACGATGGCGATGATTTCCCCCTCCGAGAGGGAAGTTTCCCCGGCAAAACAGCTCCGCCAGAGCCCTAGATTGGTTCCGCTAAGGTTCCGCCTCGTGGTGGCGGAGTTTCGTCCGAGAAGATGACTTGTTAATTTTTTTCCCATCGAAAGACTCCATATAGCAGAATATGGCCACCGGAGGGCCACCAGGGAGCCCACAAGGTAGGGGGCGCACCCAGGGGGGTAGGGCGCGCCCCCCACCCTCGTGGGAAGGGTGTGGCCCCCCTGGTGAGGTTCTTGCACTCAGTATTTTTTATATATTTGGAAAACATCATCTGTGAAGTTTCAGGACTTTCGGAGCTGTGCAGAATAGGTCTCTAATATTTGCTCCTTCTCTAGCCCAGAATTCCAGCTGCCGACATTCTCCCTCTTTATGTAAACCTTGTAAAATAAGAGAGAATAGGCATAAGTATTGTGACATAATGTGTAATAACATCCCATAATGCAATAAATATTGATATAAAAGCATGATGCAAAATGGACGTATCACCGGCCTGGAGCTCGCTGTCTGTGGCAAGATAGGCCCGCATCTGGCCATGCCCGTGGTGCGGGGCTACCATCCCTTGAGCTCGTCCCAACACAGATCCGGATAGAGGTCGGGTCATTGATCCATAGAGGCAACGCCTAGGGGGCCAGTTGGTACTGCTCGTCTTGGGAAGATGGGGCCGGTTGCGAGCGGAATCACATGTCTCCTAATATAATCAGTCGGGCGGTGGCCTTCGTGGTCTTCGCGTGAAGTCCCCGTCCTACCTGTGATCAATACTTTATGATTTGGCCATCGGTGAGTTCCATACATCACCTTCGAAGGAAGACAAAGACTGGCGTATATGACGCTCTTTTGACATCTTGATTGGATAAGGGCCGCTCATGTGCACTTGTAATATCAGCACAACCAGCTTCACCGGGGTATCACGAAGCTTTGTTTTTGTTGACACCTTGAGACATGTCTGCTTCAAGATTTTCAAGGGATCAACACATGCGAAGAATGCCATGACGTGATTGAAGGACCTGCAAATGACGAATGTGGGGTCTTGGATGCGATGAAAATTTTGCTTCACGGGCAGTTGTTCAAAATTGGCTTGCGAGATATGTTCCCGTCCGGATCGGGTATGAGTTCATGTGAGCCTCGTGGTAAGTGACTTATAGTAGTAGCCTCCGTGAGTGGGGGTGGCATCATTGGAGGACTTCTTTGTTTGTGGTGCTCTTTTGAGTACCTAGTCGTGATTTCTATGGTGAAAACAGAGGTCTGGTCTTTATTGGTTGTGCCTAGCAATGGCCTTGTTGAAGGCATTGTTTTGGGAATGCGGTCTTTCTCTAGGGTGAAAACCTATGATCTTTGATCGGGCAACGACAACACTTGTGCATTGTTTCCTTCCTAAAAGCGTTGCTTTTGGAAAATCTTCTTTCTAGTTCGGGTGATGTCTTTGATGGTGGTTAGAGTGTTACTACTGCTAGTGATTAATCTATTGGGGAACGTAGTAATTTCAAAATTTTCCTACACACACGCAGGATCATGGTGATGCCTAGCAATGAGAGGGGAGAGTGTCATCCACGTACCCTCATAGACCGTTAAGCGGAAGCGTTATGACAACGCGGTTGATGTAGTCGTACGTATTCACGATCAACCGATCCTCAGTACCGAACGTACGGCACCTCCGCGTTCAGCACACGTTCAGCTCGGTGACGTCCCGCGAACTCACGATCTAGTAGATCTCAGGGAAGAGTTTCGTCAGCACGACGGCGTGGTGATGATGTTGATGAAGCTACCACAGCAGGGCTTCGCCTACACACCGCTATAGTATGACCGAGGTGGATTATGGTGGAGGGGGCACCGCACACGGCTGGGAGAGATCTTTGTGATCAACTTGTGTGTCTAGAGGTGCCCCCCTGCCCCTGTATATAAAGGAGCAAGGGGAAGGCCGGCCGGCCCTTGTTGGTGTGTCAGGAGGAGGAATCCTCCTCCTAGTAGGAGTAGGATTCCTCCCTTTCCTACTCCTACTAGGAGGGGGAAAGGAAGGGGAAGAAAGAGAAGGAAAGGGGGCGCCGCCCCCCCCCCTCTCCTAGTCCAATTCAGACCAGAGGGAGGGGGCGCGCTCCCTGCCCTAGGCCGGCCCCTCTCTCTTTCCCTTACGGCCCAACAAGGCCCATTAGCCCCCGGGGGTTTCCGATAACCCCTCCGGTTCTCCGGTAAAATCATGATTTTACCCGGAACTGTTCTGGTGTCCAAATGTAGGCTTCCAATATATCAATATTCATGTCTCGACCATTTCGAGACTCCTTGTGATGTTCGTGATCATATCCGGGACTCCGAACTACCTTCGGTACATCAAAACATATAAACTCATAAAACCGATCGTCACAGAGCTTTAAGCGTGCGGACCCTACGGGTTCGAGAACTATGTAGACAAGACCGAGACATGTCTCCGGTCAATAACCAATAGCGGAACCTGGATGCTCATATTGATTCCTACATATTCTACGAAGATCTTTATCGGTCAACTCGCATAACACTATACGTTGTTCTCTTTGTCATCGGTATGTTACTTGCCCAAGATTCGATCGTCGGTATCCCAGTACCTAGTTCAATCTCGTTACCAGCAAGTCTCTTTACTCACTTCGTAATGCACTATCCCGCAACTAACTCATTAGTTGCACTGCTTGCAAGGCTTATAGTGATGTGCATTACCGAGAGGGCCCAGAGATACCTCTCCGACAATCGAAGTGACAAATCCTAATCTTGATCTATGCCAACTCAACAAGTACCATCGGAGACACCTGTAGAGCACCTTTATAATCACCCAGTTACGTTGTGACGTTTGGTAGCACACAAAGTGTTCATCCGGTATTCGGGGGTTGCATAATCTCATAGTCATAAGAACATGTATAAGTTATGAAGAAAGCAATAGCAGTAAACAGAAATGGTCAAGTGCTAAGCTAACGGAATGGGTCAAGTCAATCACATCATTCTCCTAATGATGTGATCCCATTGATCAAATAACAACTCATGTCTATGGTTTGGAAACTTAACCATCTTTGATCAATGAGCTAGTCAAGTAGAGGCATACTAGTGACACTATGTTTGTCTCTATATTCACACATGTATTATGTTTCTGGTTAATACAATTCTAGCATGAATAATAAACATTTATCATGAAATAAGGAAATAAATAATAACTTTATTATTGCCTCTAGGGCATATTTCCTTCAGTCTCCCACTTGCACTAGAGTCAATAACCTAGATTACACAGTAATGATTTTAACACCCATGGAGCCTTGGTGCTGATCATGTTTTGCTCGTGGAAGAGGCTTAATCAATGGGTCTGCAACTTTCAGATCCGTATGTGTCTTGCAAATCTCTCCCACCTGGACTTGATCCCGGATGGAGTTGAAGCGTCTCTTGATGTGCTTGGTTCTCTTGTGAAATCTGGATTCCTTTGCCAAGGCAATTGCACCAGTATTATCACAAAAGATTTTCATTGGACCCGATGCACTAGGTATGACACCTAGATCGGATATGAACTCCTTCATCCAGACTCCTTCATTCACTGCTTCCGAAGCAGCAATGTACTCTGCTTGACATGTAGATCCCGCCACAACGCTCTGTTTAGAACTGCTCCAACTGACGGCTCCACCGTTTAATATAAACACGTATCCAGTTTGCGATTTAGAATTGTCCGGATCAGTGTCAAAGCTCGCATCAACGTAACCATTTACGATGAGCTCTTTGTCACCTCCATAAACGAGAAACATATCCTTGGTCCTTTTCAGGTACTTCAGGATGTTCTTGACCGCTGTTGAGTGATCCACTCCTGGTTTACTTTGTACCTCCCTGCTAGAGTAATGGCAAGGCACACATCAGGTCTGGTACACAGCATTGCATACATGATAGAGCCTATGGCTGAAGCATAGGGAACACTTTTCATTTTCTCTCTATCTTCTGCAGTGGTCGGGCATTGAGTCTTACTCAACTTCACACCTTGTAATATAGGCAAGAACCCTTTCTTAGCTTGATCCATTTTGAACTTCTTCAAAACTTTATCAAGGTATGTGCTTTGTGAAAGTCGAATTAAGCGTCTTGATCTATCTCTATAGATCTTGATGCCCAATATATAAGCAGCTTCACCGAGGTCTTTCATTGAAAAACTCTTATTCAAGTATCCTTTTATGCTATCCAGAAATTCTATATCATTTCCAATCAACAATATGTCATCCACATATAATATTAGAAATGCTACAGAGCTCCCATTCAATTTCTTGTAAATACAAGCTTCTCCAAAAGTCTGTATAAAACCATATGCTTTGATCACACTATCAAAACATTTATTCCAACTCTGAGAGGCTTGCACCAGTCCATAAATGGATCGTTGGAGCTTGCACACTTTGTTAGCTCCCTTTGGATCGATAAACATATACAACTCTTCTTCCAGAAATCCATTCAGGAATGCAGTCTTTACATCCATTTGCCAAATTTCATAATCATAAAACGCGACAATTGCTAACATGATTCAGACAGACTTAAGCATCGCTACAGGTGAGAAGGTCTCATCGTAGTCAACTCCTTGAACTTGTTGAAAACCTTTCGCTACAAGTCGAGCTTTGTAGACTCTAACATTACCGTCAGCGTCTGTCTTCTTCTTGAAGATCCATTTATTCTCGATGGCTTGCCGATTATCGGGTAAGTCAACCAAAGTCCACACTTTGTTCTCATACATGGATCCCATCTCAGATTTCATGGCCTCAAGCCATTTTGCGGAACCTGGGCTCATCATCGCTTCCTCATAGTTCGTAGGTTCGTCATGGTCAAGTAACATGACCTCCAGAACAGGATTATCGTACCACTCTGGTGCGGATCTTACTCTCGTTGACCTACGAGGTTCGGTAGTAACTTGATCTGAAGTTTCATGATCATCATCATTAGCTTCCTCACTAATTGGTATAGATGTCACAGGAACCGGTTTATGTGATGAACTACTTTCCAATAAGGGAGCAGGTACAGTTACCTCATGAAGTTCTACTTTCCTCCCACTCACTTCTTTCGAGAGAAACTCCTTCTCTAGAAAGGATCCATTCTTAGCAACGAATGTCTTGCCTTTGGATCTGTGATAGAAGGTATACCCAATAGTTTCCTTTGGGTATTCTAAGAAGACACATTTCTCCGATTTGGGTTCGAGCTTATCATGTTGAAGCTTTTTCACATAAGCATCACAGCCCCAAAATTTAAGAAACAACAACTTTGGTTTCTTGCCAAACCATAGTTTATAAGGCGTCGTCTCAACGGATATTGATGGTGCCCTATTTAATGTGAATGCAGCCGTCTCTAAAGCATAACCCCAAAACGATAGCGATAAATCAGTAAGAGACATCATAGATCACACCATATCTAGTAAAGTATGATTACGACGTTCGGACACACCATTACGCTGTGGTGTTCTGGGTGGCGTGAGTTGTGAAACTATTCCGCATTGTTTCAAATGTAGGCCAAACTCGTAACTCAAATATTCTCCTCCACGATCAGATCGTAAAAACTTTATTTTCTTATTACGATGATTTTCCACTTCACTCTGAAATTCTTTGAACTTTTCAAATGTTTCAGACTTATGTTTCATTAAGTAGATATACCCATATCTGCTCAAATCATCTGTGAAGGTGAGAAAATAACGATACCCGCCGCTGTTGGGGAACGTAGCAGAATTTTAAAATTTTCTACGCATCACCAAGATCAATCTATGGAGTCATCTAGCAATTAGGGAGAGGAGTGCATCTACATACCCTTGTAGATCGCGAGCGGAAGCGTTCAAGAGAACGGGGTTGAGGGAGTCGTACTTGTCGTGATCCAAATCACCGAAGATCCTAGTGCCAAACGGACGGCACCTCCGCGTTCAACACACGTACGGTTTGGGAAGACGTCTCCTCCTTCTTGATCCAGCAAGGGGAAGGAGAGGTTGATGGAGATCCAGTAGCACGGCGGCGTGGTGGTGGAAGCAGCGGTGATCTCGGCAGGGCTTCGCCAAGCTCCAACGAGAGGGAGAGGTGTTACAAGGGGAGATGGAGGCGCCAGGGACTTGGGTGCGGCTGCCCTCCCTCCCCCCCACTATATATAGGGCCCCTAGGGGGGCGCCGGCCCTAGGAGATCCAATCTCCAAGGGGGCGGTGGCCAAGGGGGGACTTGCCCCCAAGTCAGGTGGGGCGCCCCCCACCCCTAGGGTTTCCAACCCTAGGCGCATGGGGAGGCCCATGGGGGGCGCACCAGCCCACCAGGGGCTGGTTCCCCTCCCACTTCAGCCCATGGGGCCCTCCGGGACAGGTGGCCTCACCCGGTGGACCCCCGGGACCGTTCCCGTGGTCCCGGTACAATACCGATTACCCCGGAAACTTTCCCGATGGCCGAAACTGGACTTCCTATATATAAATCTTCACCTCCGGACCATTCCGGAACTCCTCGTGACGTCCGGTATCTCATCCGGGACTCCGAACAACTTTCGTGTTACCACATACTAATATCTCTACAACCCTGGCGTCACCGAACCTTAAGTGTGTAGACCCTACGGGTTCGAGAGACACGCAGACATGACCGAGACGACTCTCCCGTCAATAACCAATAGCGGGATCTGGATACCCATGTTGGATCCCACATGCTCCTCAATGATCTCATCAGATGAACCAGATGTCGAGGATTCAAGTAATCCCTAATACAATTCCCTTTGTCAATCGATACGTTACTTGCCCGAGATTCGATCGTCGGTATCCCAATACCTCGTTCAATCTCGTTCCCGGCAAGTCACTTTACTCGTACCATAATGCATGATCCCGTGACCAAACATTTGGTCACATTGAGCTCATTATGATGATGCATTACCGAGTGGACCCAGAGATACCTCTCCGTCATACGGAGTGACAAATCCCAGTCTCGATCCGTGTCAACCCAACAGATACTTTCGGGGATACCTGTAGTATACCTTTATAGTCACCCAGTTACGTTGTGACGTTTGGTACACCCAAAGCACTCCTACGGCATCCGGGAGTTACACGATCTCATGGTCTAAGGAAATGATACTTGACATTAGAAAAGCTCAAGCAAACGAACTACACGATCTTGTGCTATGCTTAGGATTGGGTCTTGTCCATCACATCATTCTCCTAATGATGTGATCCCATTATCAATGACATCCAATGTCCATAGTCAGGAAACCATGACTATCTATTGATCAACGAGCTAGTTAACTAGAGGCTCACTAGGGACATGTTATGGTCTATGTATTCACACATGTATTATGATTTCCGGATAACACAATTATAGCATGAATAATAGACAATTATCATGAACAAGGAAATATAATAATAATCATTTTATTATTGCCTCTAGGGCATATTTCCAACAGTCTCCCACTTGCACTAGAGTCAATAATCTAGTTACATTGTGATGAATCGAACACCCATAGAGTTCTGGTGTTGATCATGTTTTGCTCGCAGAAGAGGTTTAGTCAACGGATCTGCGACATTCAGATCTGTATGTACTTTGCAAATATTTATGTCTCCATCTTGAACATTTTCACGAATGGAGTTAAAGCGACGCTTGATGTGCCTGGTCTTTTTGTGAAACCTGGGCTCCTTGGCAAGGGTAATAGCTCCAGTGTTGTCACAGAAGAGACTGATCGGCCCTGGCGCATTGGGTATGACTCCTAGGTAGGTGATGAACTCCTTCATCCAGATTGCTTCGTGCGCTGCCTCCGAGGCTGCCATGTACTCCGCTTCACATGTAGATCCCGCCACGACGCTTTGCTTGCAACTTCACCAGCTTACTGCCCCACCATTCAAAATATACATGTATCCGGTTTGTGACTTAGAGTCATCCAGATCTTTGTCGAAGCTAGCGTCGACGTAACCCTTTACGACGTGCTCCTCGTCACCTCCATATACGAGAAACATATCCTTAGTCCTTTTCAGGTACTTCGGGATGTTCTTGACCGTTGTCCAGTGTTCCATGCCAGGATTACTTTGGTACCTTCCTACCAAACTTACGGCAAGGTTTACATCAGGTCTGGTACACAGCATGGCATACATGATAGACCCTATGGCTGAGGCATAGGGGACGACACTCATCTTTTCTCTATCTTCTGCCGTGGTCGGACATTGAGCTGAGCTCAATTTCACACCTTGCAACACAGGCAAGAACCCCTTCTTGGACTGATCCATATTGAACTTCTTCAATATCTTATCAAGGTATGTGCTTTGTGAAAGACCTATGAGGCGTCTCGATCTATCTCTATAGATCTTGATGCCTAATATGTAAGCAGCTTCTCCAAGGTCCTTCATTGAAAAACACTTATTCAAGTAGGCCTTAATACTGTCCAAAAGTTCTATATCATTTCCCATCAAAAGTATGTCATCCACATATAATATGAGAAATGCTACAGAGCTCCCACTCACTTTCTTGTAAACGCAGGCTTCTCCATAAGTCTGCATAAACCCAAACGCTTTGATCATTTCATTAAAGCGAATGTTCCAACTCCAAGATGCTTGCACCAGCCCATAGATGGAGCGCTGGAGCTTGCATACCTTGTTAGCATTCTTAGGATCGACAAAACCTTGCGGCTGCATCATATACAATTCTTCCTTAAGAAAGCCGTTAAGGAATGCCGTTTTGACGTCCATTTGTCATATCTCATAATCATAGTATGCGGCAATTGCTAACATGATTCGGACGGACTTCAGCTTCGCTACGGGTGAGAAGGTCTCATCGTAGTCAACCCCTTGAACTTGTCGATAACCCTTAGCGACAAGTCGAGCCTTATAGATGGTAACATTACCATCCGCGTCCGTCTTCTTCTTAAATATCCATTTATTCTCTATCTCTCGCCGATCATCGGGCAAGTCTGTCAAAGTCCATACTTTGTTTTCATACATGGATCCTATCTCGGATTGCATGGCTTCAAGCCATTTGTTGGAATCTGGGCCCGCCATTGCTTCTTCATAGCTCAAAGGTTCACCATTGTCTAACAACATGATTTCCAGGACAGGGTTGCCATACCATTCTGGTGTGGAACGTGTCCTTGTGGACCTTCGAAGTTCAGTAGCAACTTGATCCGAAGTACCTTGATCATCATCATTAACTTCCTCTCTAGTCGATGCAGGCACTGTTGGGTAACGTAGTAATTTCAAAAAAAAATCCTACGCACACGCAAGATCATGGTGATGCATAGCAACGAGAGGGGAGAGTGTAATCTACGTACCCTTGTAGATCGACAACGGAAGCGTTAGCACAACGTGGTTGATGTAGTCGTACGTCTTCACGGCCCGACCGATCAAGCACCGAAACTACGGCACCTCCGAGTTCTAGCACACGTTCAGCTCGATGACGATCCCCGGACTCCGATCCAGCAAAGTGTCGGGGAAGAGTTCCGTCAGCACGACGGCGTGGTGACGATCTTGATGTACTACCGTCGTAGGGCTTCGCCTAAGCACCGCTACAATATTATCGAGGATTATGGTGGAAGGGGGCACCGCACACGGCTAAGAATATGATCACGTGGATCAACTTGTGTCTCTAGGGGTGCTCCTTGCCTCCGTATATAAAGGATCAAAGGGGGGGTGCGGCCGGCCAGGAGAGGGCGCGCTAGGAGGAGTCCTACTCCCTCCGGGAGTAGGATTCCCCCCCTTTCCTAGTTGGAATAGGATTCGGGAGGAGGGGAAAGAGGAGAGAGAGAAGGAAGGGGGCGCCGGCCCCCTCTCCTTGTCCTATTCGGACTAGGGGGAGGGGCGCGCGGCCCAGCCCTGGCCGCCTCTCCTCTCTTCCACTAAGGCCCACTAAGGCCCATATACCTTCCGGGGGGTTCCGGTAACCTCCTGGTACTCTGGTAAAATCCCGATTTCACCCGGAACACTTCCGATATCCAAATATAGGCTTCCAATATATCAATCTTTATGTCTCGACCATTTCGAGACTCCTCGTCATGTCCGTGATCACATCCGGGACTCCGAACAAACTTCGGTACATCAAAATGCATAAACTCATAATATAACTGTCATCAAAACCTTAAGCGTGCGGACCCTACGGGTTCGACAACAATGTAGACATGACCAAGACATGTCTCCGGTCAATAACCAATAGCGGAACCTGGATGCTCATATTGGCTCCTACATATTCTACGAAGATCTTTTATCAGTCAGACCGCATAACAGCATACGTTGTTCCCTTTGTCATCGGTATGTTACTTGCCCGAGATTCGATCGTCGGTATCTCAATACCTAGTTCAATCTCCTTACCGGCAAGTCTCTTTACTCGTTCCGTAATACATCATCTCACAACTAACTCATTAGTTGCAATGCTTGCAAGGCTTATGTGATGTTCATTACCAAGAGGGCCCAGAGATACCTCTCCGACAATCGGAGTGACAAATCCTAATCTCGAAATACGACAACCCAACATGTACCTTTGGAGACACCTGTAGAGCACCTTTATAATCACCCAGTTACGTTGTGACGTTTGGTAGCACACAAAGTGTTCCTCCGGTAAACGGGAGTTGCATAATCTCATAGTCATAGGAACATGTATAAGTCATGAAGAAAGCAATAGCAACATACTAAACGATCGGGTGCTAAGCTAATGGAATGGGTCATGTCAATCAGATCATTCACCTAATGATGTGATCCCGTTAATCAAATAACAACTCTTTGTCCATGGTTTAGGAAACATAACCATCTTTGATTAACGAGCTAGTCTAGTAGAGGCATACTAGTGACACTCTGTTTGTCTATGTATTCACACATGTATTATGTTTCCGATTAATACAATTCTAGCATGAATAATAAACATTTATCATGATATAAGGAAATAAATAATAACTTTATTATTGCCTCTAGGGCATATTTCCTTCAGTCTCCCACTTGCACTATAGTCAATAATCTAGATTATACAGTAATGATTCTAACACCCATGGAGCCTTGGTGTTGATCATGTTTTGCTCGTGGAAGAGGCTTAGTCAACGGATCTGCTACATTCAGATCCGTATGTATCTTGCAAATCTCTATGTCTCCCACCTGGACTAGATCCCGGATGGAATTGAAGCGTCTCTTGATGTGCTTGGTTCTCTTGTGAAATCTGGATTCCTTTGCCAAGGCAATTGCACCAGTATTGTCACAAAAGATTTTCATTGGACCCGATGCACTAGGTATGACACCTAGATCGGATATGAACTCCTTCATCCAGACTCCTTCATTTGCTGCTTCCAAAGCAGCTATGTATTCCGCTTCACACGTAGATCCCGCCACGACGCTTTGTTTAGAACTGCACCAACTGACAGCTCCACCGTTTAATGTAAATACGTATCCGGTTTGCGATTTAGAATCGTCCGGATCAGTGTCAAAGCTCGCATCGACGTAACCACTTACGGTTAGCTCTTTGTCACCTCCATAAACGAGAAACATATCCTTAGTCCTTTTCAGGTATTTCAGGATGTTCTTGACCGCTGTCCAGTGATCCACTCCTGGATTACTTTGGTACCTCCCTGCTAGACTTATAGCAAGGCACACATCAGGTCTGGTACACAGCATTGCATACATGATAGAGCCTATGGCTGAAGCATAGGGAACATCTTTCATTTTCTCTCTATCTTCTGCAGTGGTCGGGCATTGAGTCTGACTCAACTTCACACCTTGTAACACAGGCAAGAACCCCTTCTTTGCTTGATCCATTTTGAACTTCTTCAAAACTTTGTCAAGGTATGTGCTTTGTGAAAGTCCAATTAAGCGTCTTGATCTATCTCTATAGATCTTAATGCCTAATATGTAAGCAGCTTCACCGAGGTCTTTCATTGAAAAACTCTTATTCAAGTATCCCTTTATGCTATCCAGAAATTCTATATCATTTCCAATTAGTAATATGTCATCCACATATAATATCAGAAATGCTACAGAGCTCCCACTCACTTTCTTGTAAATACAGGCTTCTCCAAAAGTCTGTATAAAACCAAGTGCTTTGATCACACTATCAAAGCGTTTATTCCAACTCCGAGAGGCTTGCACCAGTCCATAAATGGATCGCTGGAGCTTGCACACTTTGTTAGCTCCCTTTGGATCGACAAAACCTTCTAGTTGCATCATATACAACTCTTCTTCCAGAAATCCATTCAGGAATGCAGTTTTGACATCCATCTGCCAAATTTCATAATCATAAAATGCGGCAATTGCTAACATGATTCGGACAGACTTAAGCATTGCTACGGGTGAGAAGGTCTCATCATAGTCAATCCCTTGAACTTGCCAAAAACCTTTTGCGACAAGTTGAGCTTTGTAGACAGTAATATTACCGTCAGTGTCCGTCTTCTTCTTGAAGATCCATTTATTCTCAATTTCTTGCCGATCATTGGACAAGTCAACCAAAGTCCATACTTTGTTCTCATACATGGATCCCATCTCAGATTTCATGGCTTCAAGCCATTTTGCGGAATCTGGGCTCACCATCGCTTCTTCATAGTTCGTAGGTTCATCATGATCTAGTAGCATGACTTCCAGAGCAGGGTTACCGTACCACTCTGGTGCGGATCTTACTATGGTTGATCTACGAGGTTCGGTAGTATCTTGTTCTGAAGTTTCATGATCATCATCATTAGCTTCCTCACTAATTGGTGTAGGTGTCACAGAAACAGGTTTCTGTGATGTACTACCTTCCAATAAGGGAGTAGGTACAGTTACCTCATCAAGTTCTACTTTCCTCCCACTCACTTCTTTCGAGAGAAACTCCTTCTCCAGAAAGTTTCCGAATTTAGCAACAAAAGTCTTGCCTTCGGATCTGTGATAGAAGGTGTATCCAATAGTTTCCTTTGGATACCCTATGAAGACACATTTTTCCGATTTGGGTTCGAGCTTATCAGGTTGAAGCTTTTTCACATAAGCATCGCAGCCCCAAACTTTCAGAAACGACAACTTTGGTTTCTTGCCAAACCACGGTTCATAAGGCGTCGTCTCAACGGATTTTGATGGTGCCCTATTTAACGTGAATGCGGCCGTCTCTAGAGCGTATCCCCAAAACGATAGCGGTAAATCAGTAAGAGACATCATAGATCGTACCATATCTAGTAAAGTACGATTACGACATTCGGACACACCATTACGCTGTGGTGTTCCAGGTGGCGTGAGTTGCGAAACTATTCCACATTGTTTCAAATGTACACCAAACTCGTAACTCCAATATTCTCCTCCACGATCAGATCGTAGAAATTTTATTTTCTTGTTACGATGATTTTCAACTTCACTCTGAAATTCTTTGAACTTTTCAAACGTTTCAGACTTGTGTTTCATTAAGTAGATATACCCATATATGCTTAAGTCATCTGTGAAGGTGAGAAAATAACGATATCCGCCACGAGCCTCAATATTCATCGGACCACATATATCTGTATGTATGATTTCTAACAAATCTGTTGCTCTCTCCATAGTACCGGAGAACGGTGTTTTTGTCATCTTACCCATAAGGCACGGTTCGAAAGTACCAAGTGATTCATAATCAAGTGGTTCCAAAAGCCCATCAGTATGGAGTTTCTTCATGCGCTTTATACCGATATGACCTAAACGGCAGTGCCACAAATAAGTTGCACTATCATTATCAACTCTGCATCTTTTGGTTTCAACACTATGAATATGTGTGTCACTACTATCGGGATTTAATAAGAATAGACCACTCTTTAAGGGTGCATAACCATAAAAGATATTACTCATGTAAATAGAACAACCATTATTCTCTGATTTAAATGAATAACCGTCTCGCATCAAACAAGATCCAGATATAATGTTCATGCTTAACGCTGGCACCAAATAACAATTATTTAGGTCTAATATTAATCCCGAAGGTAGATGTAGAGGTAGCGTGCCGACTGCGATCACATCGACTTTGGAACCATTTCCCACGCGCATCGTCACCTCGTCCTTAGCCAATCTTCGCTTAATCCGTAGTCCCTGTTTCGAGTTGCAAATATTAGCAACAGAACCAGTATCAAATACCCAGGTGCTACTGCGAGCATTAGTAAGGTACACATCAATAACATGTATATCACATATACCTTTGTTCACCTTGCCATCCTTCTTATCCGCCAAATACTTGAGGCAGTTCCGCTTCCAGTGACCAGTCTGCTTGCAGTAGAAGCACTCAGTTTCAGGCTTAGGTCCAGGTTTGGGTTTCTTCTCTTGAGTAGCAACTTGCTTGCTATTCTTTTTGAAGTTCCCCTTCTTCTTCCCTTTGCCCTTTTTCTTGAAACTAGTGGTCTTGTTGACCATCAACACTTGATGCTCCTTCTTGATTTCTACCTCCGCAGCTTTCAGCATTGCGAAGAGCTCGGGAATAGTCTTATTCATCCCTTGCATATTATAGTTCATCACGAAGCTCTTGTAGCTTGGTGGCAGTGATTGGAGAATTCTGTCAATGACGCAATCATCTGGAAGATTAACTCCCAATTGAATCAAGTGATTATTATACCCAGACATTTTGAGTATATGCTCACTAACAGAACTGTTCTCCTCCATCTTGCAGCTATAGAATTTATTGGAGACTTCATATCTCTCAATCCGAGCATTTGCTTGAAATATTAACTTCAACTCCTGGAACATCTCATATACTCCATGACGTTCAAAACGTCGTTGAAGTCTCGATTCTAAGCCATAAAGCATGGCACACTGAACTATTGAGTAGTCATCAGCTTTGCTCTGCCAGACGTTCATAACATCTGGTGTTGCTCCATCAGCAGGCCTGGCACCCAGCGGTGCTTCCAGGACGTAATTCTTCTGTGCAGCAATGAGGATAATCCTCAAGTTACGGACCCAGTCCGTGTAATTGCTACCATCATCTTTCAACTTTGCTTTCTCAAGGAACGCATTAAAATTCAACGGAACAACAGCACGGGCCATCTATCTACAATCAAACATGAATAAGCAAGATACTATCAGGTACTAAGTTCATGATAAATTTAGGTTCAATTAATCCTATTACTTAAAGAACTCCCACTTAGATAGACATCCCTCTAATCCTCTAAGTGATTACGTGATCCAAATCATCTAAACCATGTCTGATCATCACGTAAGATGGAGTAGCTTCATTGGTGAACATCACTATGTTGATCATATCTACTATATGATTCACGCTCGACCTTTCGGTCTCCGTGTTCCGAGCCCATATCTGTATATGCTTGGCTCGTCAAGTATAACCTGAGTATTCCGCGTGTGCAACTATTTTGCACCCGTTGTATTTGAACGTAGAGCCTATCACACCTGATCATCACGTGGTGTCTCAGCACGAAGAACTTTCGCAACGGTGCATACTCAGGGAGAACACTTCTTTGATAATTAGTGAGAGATCACCTTATAATGCTACCGTCAATCAAAGCAAGATAAGATGCATAAAAGATAAACATCACATGCAATCAATATAAGTGATATGATATGGCCATCATCATCTTGTGCTTGTGATCTCCATCTTCAAAGTACCGTCATGATCACCATCGTCACCGGCGCGACACCTTGATCTCCATCGTAGCATCGTCGTCGTCTCGCCAATCTTATGCTTCCACGACTATCGCTACCGCTTAGTGATAAAGTAAAGCATTACAGCGCGATTGCATTGCATACAATAAAGCGACAACCATATGGCTCCTGCCAGTTGCCGATAACTCGGTTACAAAACATGATCATCTCATACAATAAAATTTAGCATCATGTCTTGACCCTATCACATCACAACATGCCCTGCAAAAACAAGTTAGACGTCCTCTACTTTGTTGTTGCAAGTTTTACGTGGCTGCTACGGGCTTAAGCAAGAACCAATCTCACCTACGCATCAAAACCACAACGATAGTTTGTCAAATAGACTCCGTTTTAACCTTCGCAAGGACCGGGCGTAGCCACACTTGGTTCAACTAAAGTTGGAGAGACAGTCGCCCGCAAGCCACCTGTGTGCAAAGCACGTCGGGGGAACCGGTCTCGCGTAAGCGTACGCGTAATGTCGGTCTGGGCCGCTTCGTCCAACAATACCGCCGAACCAAAGTATGACATGCTGGTAAGCAGTATGACTTATATCGCCCACAACTCACTTGTGTTCTACTCGTGCAAATAACATCCACACATAAAACCTAGGCTCGGATGCCACTGTTGGGTAACGTAGTAATTTCAAAAAAAAATTCCTACTCACACGCAAGATCATGGTGATGCATAGCAACGAGAGGGGAGAGTGTAATCTACGTACCCTTGTATATCGACAACGGAAGCATTAGCACAACGTGGTTGATGTAGTCGTACGTCTTCATGGCCCGACCGATCAAGCACCGAAACTACGGCACCTCCGAGTTCTAGCACACGTTCAGCTCGATGACGATCCCCGGACTCCGATCCAGCAAAGTGTCGGGGAAGAGTTCCGTCAGCACGACGGCGTGGTGACGATCTTGATGTACTACCGTCGCAGGGCTTCGCCTAAGCACCGCTACAATATTATCAAGGACTATGGTGGAAGGGGGCACCGCACACGGCTAAGAATATGATTACGTGGATCAACTTGTGTCTCTAGGGGTGCTCCCTGCCTCCGTATATAAAGGATCAAAGGGGGGGTGCGGCCGGCCAGGAGAGGGCGCGCCAGGAGGAGTCCTACTCCCTCCGAGAGTAGGATTCCCCCCCCCCCTTCCCTAGTTGGAATAGGATTCGGGAGGAGGGGAAAGAGGAGAGAGAAGGAAGGGGGGCGCCGGCCCCCTCTCCTTGTCCTATTCGGACTAGGGGGAGGGGCGCGCGGCCCAGCCCTGACCACCTCTCCTCTCTTCCACTAAGGCCCACTAAGGCCCATGTACCTTCCGGGGGGTTCCGGTAACCTCCCGGTACTCCGGTAAAATCCCGATTTCACCCGGAACACTTCCGATATCCAAATATAGGCTTCCAATATATCAATCTTTATGTCTCGACCATTTCGAGACTCCTCGTCATGTCCGTGATCACATCCGAGACTCCGAAAAAACTTCGGTACATCAAAATGCATAAACTCATAATATAACTGTCATTGAAACCTTAAGCGTGCGGACCCTACGGGTTCGAGAACAATGTAGACATGACCGAGACATGTCTCCGGTCAATAACCAATAGCGGAACCTGGATGCTCATATTGGCTCCTACATATTCTATGAAGATCTTTTATCGGTCAGACCGCATAACAACATATGTTGTTCCCTTTGTCATCGGTATGTTACTTGCCCGAGATTCGATCGTCGGTATCTCAATACCTAGTTCAATCTCGTTACCGGCAAGTCTATTTACTCGTTCCGTAATACATCATCTCACAACTAACTCATTAGTTGCATTGCTTGCAAGGCTTATGTGATGTGCATTACCGAGAGGGCCCAGAGATACCTCTCCGACAATCGGAGTGACAAATCCTAATCTCGAAATACGCCAACCCAACATGTACCTTTGGAGACACCTGTAGAGCACCTTTATAATCACCCAGTTACGTTGTGACGTTTGGTAGCACACAAAGTGTTCCTCCGGTAAACGGGAGTTGCATAATCTCATAGTCATAGGAACATGTATAAGTCATGAAGAAAGCAATAGCAACATACTAAACGATCGGGTGCTAAGCTAATGGAATGGGTCATGTCAATCAGATCATTCACCTAATGATGTGATCCCGTTAATTATATAACAACTCTTTGTCCATGGTTTAGGAAACATAACCATCTTTGATTAACGAGCTAGTCTAGTAGAGGCATACTACTGACACTCTGTTTGTCTATGTATTCACACATGTATTATGTTTCCGATTAATACAATTCTAGCATGAATAATAAACATTTATCATGATATAAGGAAATAAATAATAACTTTATTATTGCCTCTAGGGCATATTTCCTTTAGGCACCACAGGAACATCTTCCTGAGCTGCGCTACTTTCCAGTTCAAGAGGCAGTACTTCATCGAGTTCTACTTTCCTCCCACTTACTTCTCTCGAGAGAAACTCTTTCTCCAGAAAGGACCCGTTCTTGGCAACAAAGATCTTGGCTTCAGATCTGAGGTAGAAGGTATACCCAATGGTTTCCTTAGGGTATCCTATGAAGACGCATTTTTCCGACTTGGGTTCGAGCTTTTCAGGTTGAAGTTTCTTGACATAAGCATCGCATCCCCAAACTTTTAGAAACGACAGCTTAGGTTTCTTCCCAAACCATAATTCATACGGTGTCGTCTCAACGGATTTAGACGGTGCCCTATTTAAAGTGAATGTAGCTGTCTCTAGAGCGTATCCCCAAAATGATAGCGGTAAATCAGTGAGTGACATCATAGATCGCACCATATCCAGTAAAGTGTGATTACGATGTTCGGACACACCGTTACGCTGAGGTGTTCCAGGCGGCATGAGTTGTGAAACGATTCCACATTTCCTTAAGTGCGTACCAAATTCGTGACTTAAATATTCTCCCCCACGATCTGATCGTAAGAATTTTATCTTTCGGTCACGTTGATTCTCTACCTCATTCTGAAATTCCTTGAACTTTTCAAAGGTCTCAGACTTGTGTTTCATCAAATAGACATACCCATATCTACTTAAGTCATCAGTGAGAGTGAGAACATAACGATAGCCACCGCGAGCCTCAACGCTCATTGGACCGCACACATCAGTATGTATAATTTCCAATAAGTTGGTTGCTCGATACATTGTTCCGGAGAACGGAGTCTTGGTCATTTTACCCATGAGGCATGGTTCGCACGTGTCAAATGATTCGAAATCAAGAGACTCCAAAAGTCCATCTGTATGGAGCTTCTTCATGCGTTTGACACCGATGTGACCAAGGCGGTAGTGCCACAGATATGTGGGACTATCATTATCAATCTTACACCTTTTGGTATTCACACTATGAATATGTGTAACATCACGTTCGAGATTCATTAAGAATAAACCATTGACCAGCGGGGCATGACCATAAAACATATCTCTCATATAAATAGAACAACCATTATTCTCGGATTTAAATGAGTAGCCATCTCATATTAAACGAGATCTAGATACAATGTTCATGCTCAAAGCTGGCACTAAATAACAATTATTGAGGTTTAAAACTAATCCCGTAGGTAAATGTAGAGGTAGCGTGCCGACGGCGATCACATCGACCTTGGAACCATTCCCGACACGCATCGTCACCTCGTCCTTCGCTAGTCTCCGCTTATTCCGCAGCTCTTGCTTTGAGTTACAAATATGAGCAACCGCACCGGTATCAAATACCCAGGAGCTACTACGAGTACTGGTAAGGTACACATCAGTTACATGTATATCACATATACCTTTAGTGTTGCCGGCCTTCTTGTCCGCTAAGTATTTGGGGCAGTTCCGCTTCCAGTGTCCCTTTCCCTTGCAATAAAAGCACTCAGTCTCAGGTTTGGGTCCATTCTTTGGCTTCTTCCCGGCAACTGATTTACCGGCCGCGGCAACTCCCTTGCCGTCCTTCTTGAAGTTCTTCTTACCCTTGCATTTCTTGAAACTAGTGGTTTTATTGACCATCAACACTTGATGTTCGTTTTTGATTTCCACCTCCGCTGATTTCAGCATTGAAAATACTTCAGGAATAGTTTTCACCATCCCCTGCGTATTGTAGTTCATCACAAAGCTCTTGTAGCTAGGTGGGAGCGACTGAAGGATTTTGTCGATGACCGCCTCGTCCAAGAGGTTAATGTCCAGCTGGGACAAGCGGTTGTGCAACCCAGACATTTTGAGTATGTGCTCACTGACAGAACTATTTTCCTCCATCTTACAACTGTAGAACTTGTCGGAGACTTCATATCTCTCGACCCGGGCATGAGCTTGGAAAAGCATTTTCAGCTCTTCGAACATCTCATATGCTCCGTGTTGCTCAAAACGCTTTTGGAGCCCCGGTTCTAAGCTGTAAAGCATGCCGCACTGAACGAGGGAGTAATCATCAGCAAGCGACTTCCAAGCGTTCATAACGTATTGGATCTCTGGGATGGGTGCTTCACCTAGCGGTGCTTCTAGGACATATGCTTTCCTGGCAGCTATGAGGATGGTCCTCAGGTTCCAGACCCAGTCCGTATAGTTGCTGCCATCATCTTTCAGCTTGGTTTTCTCTAGGAACGCGTTGAAGTTGAGGTTGACATGAGCGTTGGCCATTTGATCTACAAGACATTTTGCAAAGGTTTTTTAGACTAAGTTCATGATAATTAAGTTCATCTAATCAAATTATTTAATGAACTCCCACTCAGACAGACATCCCTCTAGTCATCTAAGTGATACATGATCCGAGTCAACTAGGCCGTGTCCGATCATCACGTGAGACGGACTATTCATCATCGGTGAACATCTTCATGTTGATCGTATCTTCTATACGACTCATGTTCGACCTTTCGGTCTTCCGTGTTCCGAGGCCATGTCTGTACATGCTAGGCTCGTCAAGTCAACCTAAGTGTATTGCGTGTGTAAATCTGGCTTACACCCGTTGTATTCGAACGTTAGAATCTATCACACCCGATCATCACGTGGTGCTTCGAAACAACGAACCTTCACAACGGTGCACAGTTAGGGGGAACACTTTCTTGAAATTATTGTGAGGGATCATCTTATTTAAGCTACCGTCGTTCTAAGCAAATAAGATGTAAAACATGATAAACATCACATGCAATCAAATAGTGACATGATATGGCCAATATCAATTTGCTCCTTTTGATCTCCATCTTCGGGGCGCCATCATCATCGTCGTCACCGGCATGACACCATGATCTCCATCATCATGATCTCCATCATCGTGTCTTCATGAAGTTGTCTCGTCAACTATTACTTCTACTACTATGGCTAACGGTAAGCGATAAAGTAAAGTAATTACATGACGTTTATGTTGACACGCAGGTCATAAATAAATTAAGACAACTCCTATGGCTCCTGCCGGTTGTCATACTCATCGACATGCAAGTCGTGATTCCTATTACAAGAACATGATCAATCTCATACATCACATATATCATTCATCACATCCTTCTGGCCATATCACATCACATGGTACATGCTGCAAAAACAAGTTAGACGTCCTCTAATTGTTGTTGCAAGTTTTTTACGTGGCTGCTATAGGTTTCTAGCAAGAACGTTTCTTACCTACGCCAAAAACCACAATGTGATATGCCAATTTCTATTTACCCTTCATAAGGACCCTTTTCATCGAATCCGATCTGACTAAAGTGGGAGAGACAGACACCTGCTAGCCACCTTATGCAACTAGTGCATGTCAGTCGATGGAACCAGTCTCACGTAAGCGTACGTGTATGGTCGGTCTGGACCGCTTCATCCCATGATGCCGCCGAATCAAGATAAGACTAGTAACGGCAAGTAAATTGACAAAATCAACGCCACAATAACTTGTGTTCTACTTGTGCATAGAAACTACGCATAGACCTAGCTCATGATGCCACTGTTGGGGAACGTAGCAGAATTTTAAATTTTTTTACGCATCACCAAGATCAATCTATGGAGTCATCTAGCAACGAGGGAGAGGAGTGCATCTACATACCCTTGTAGATCGCGAGTGGAAGCGTTCAAGAGAATGGGGTTGAGGGAGTCGTACTTGTCATGATCCAAATCACCAAAGATCCTAGTGCCAAACGGACGGCACCTCCGCGTTCAACACACGTATGGTTGGGGAAGACGTCTCCTCCTTCTTGATCCAGCAAGGGGAAGGAGAGGTTGATGGAGATCCAGCAGCACGACGACGTGGTGGTGGAAGCAGCGGTGATCTCGGCAGGGCTTCGTCAAGCTCCAACTAGAGGGAGAGGTGTTACGAGGGGAGAGGGAGGTGCCAGGGACTTGGGTGCGGCTGCCCTCCCTCCCCCCCACTATATATAGGGCCCCTAGGGGGGCGCCGGCCCTAGGAGATCCAATCTCCAAGGGGGGGCGGCCAAGGGGGGACTTGCCCCCCCAAGTCAGGTGGGGCGCCCCCCACCCCTAGGGTTTCCAACCCTAGGCGCAGGTGGAGGCCCATGGGGGGTGAACCAGTCCACCAGGGGCTGATTCCCCTCCCACTTCAACCCATGGGGCCCTCCGGAACAGGTGGCCCCACCCGGTGGACCCCCGGGACCCTTTCGGTGGTCCCGGTACAATACCGATTACCCCCGAAACTTTCCCGATGGCCGAAACTAGACTTCCTATATATAAATCTTCACCTCCAGACCATTCCGGAACTCCTCGTGACGTCCGGGATCTCATCCAGGACTCCGAACAACTTTCGGGGTTACCGCATACTAATATCTCTACAACCCTAGCGTCACCGGACCTTAAGTGTGTAGACCCTACGGGTTCGGGAGACACGCAGACATGACCGAGACGACTCTCTGGTCAATAACCAACAGCGGTATCTGGATACCCATGTTGGTTCCCACATGCTCCTCGATGATCTCATCGGATGAACCACGATGTCGAGGATTCAAGTAATCCCGTATACAATTCCCTTTGTCAATCGGTACGTTACTTGCCCGAGATTTGATCGTCGGTATCCCAATACCTCGTTAAATCTTGTTCCCGGCAAGTCACTTTACTCATACCGTAATGCATGATCCCGTGACCAAACACTTGGTCACATTGAGCTCATTATGATGATGCATTACCGAGTGGGCCCAGAGATACCTCTCTGTCATACTGAGTGGCAAATCCCAGTCTCGATCCGTGTCAACCCAACAGATACTTTCGGGGATACCTGTAGTATACCTTTATAGTCACCCAGTTACGTTGTGACGTTTGGTACACCCAAAGCACTCCTACGGCATCCAGGAGTTACACGATCTCATGGTCTAAGGAAATGATACTTGACATTAGAAAAGCTCTAGCAAACGAACTACACGATCTTGTGCTATGCTTAGGATTGGGTCTTGTCCATCACATCATTCTCCTAATGATGTGATCCCGTTATCAATGACATCCAATGTCCATAGTCAGGAAACCATGACTATCTATTGATCAACGAGCTAGTTAACTAGAGGCTCACTAGGGACATGTTATGGTCTATGTATTCACACATGTATTATGATTTCCGGATAACACAATTATAGCATGAATAATAGACAATTATCATGAACAAGGAAATATAATAATAATCATCTTATTATTGCCTCTAGAGCATATTTCCAACAGCCGCAAGCCTCAATATTCATCGGACCACATACATCAGTATGTATGATTTCCAACAAATCTGTTGCTCGCTCCATAGTTCCGGAAAATGGCTTTTTAGTCATCTTGCCCATAAGGCACGGTTCACAAGTACCAAGTGATTCAAAATCAACTTATTCCAAAAGTCCATCAGTATGGAGTTTCTTCATGCGCTTTGTACCAATATGACCCAAACGGCAGTGCCACAAATCAGTTGCACTATCATTATCAACTCTGCATCTTTTGGCTTCAACATTATAAATATGTGTATCACTACTATCGAGATTTAACAAAAATAGACCACTCTTCAAGGGTGCATGACCATAAAAGATATTACTCATATAAATAGAACAACCATTATTCTCATATTTAAATGAATAACCGTCTCGCATCAAACAAGATCCAGATATAATGTTCATGCTTAACGCTGGCACCAAATAATAATTATTTAGGTCTAAAACTAATCCCGAAGGTAGATGTAGAGGTATCATGCCGACGGCGATCACATCGACTTTGGAACCATTTCCCACGCGCATCGTCACCTCGTCCTTAGCCAGTCTTCGCTTAATCCGTAGTCCCTGTTTCGAGTTGCAAATATTAGCAACAGAACCAGTATCAAATACACAGGTGCTACTGCGAGCTCTGGTAAGGTACACATCAATAACATGTATATCACATATACCTTTGTGCACCTTATCATCCTTCTTATCTGCCAAATACTTGGGGCAGTTCCGCTTCCAGTGACCAGTCTGTTTGCAGTAGAAGCACTCAGTCTCAGGCTTAGGTCCAGACTTGGGTTTCTTCTCTTGAGCAGCACCTTGTTTGTTGTTCTTCTTGAATTTCCCCTTCTTCTTCCCTTTACCTTTTTTCTTAAAACTGGTGGTTTTGTTAACCATCAACACTTGATGCTCCTTTTTGATTTCTACCTCCGCAGCCTTTAGCATCGCGAAGAGCTCGGGGATTGTCTTATTCATCCCTTGCATATTATAGTTCATCACGAAGCTTTTGTAGCTTGGTGGCAATGATTGAAGAAATCTGTCAATGACACTATCAACAGGAAGATTACTCCCAGTTGAGTCAAGTGATTATGATACCCAGACATTTTGAGTATATGCTCACTGACAGAACTATTCTCCTCCATCTTGCAGCTATAGAACTTATTGGAGACTTCATATCTCTCAATCCGGGCATTTGCTTGAAATATTAACTTCAACTCCTGGAACATCTCATATGATCCATGGCGTTCAAAACATCGTTGAAGTCCCGGTTCTAAGCCGTAAAGCATGGCACACTGAACTATCGAGTAGTCATCAGCTTTGCTCTGCCAGACGTTCATAACATATGGTGCTGCTCCTGCAGCAGGTTTGGCACTTAGCGGTGCTTCCAGGACGTAATTCTTCTGTGCAGCAATGAGGATAATCCTCAAGTTACGGACCCAGTCCGTGTAATTGCTACCATCATCTTTCAACTTTGCTTTCTCAAGGAACGCATTAAAATTCAACGGAACAACAACACGGGCCATCTATCTACAACAACATAGATAAGAAAAATACTATCAGGTACTAAGTTCATGATAAATTTAAGTTCAATTAATCATATTACTTAAGAACTCCCACTTAGATAGACATCCCTCTAATCATCTAAGTGATCACGTGATCCATATCAACTAAACCATAACCGATCATCACGTGAAATGGAGTAGTTTTCAATGCTGAACATCACTATGTTGATCATATCTACTATATGATTCACGCTTGACCTTTCGGTCTCAGTGTTCGAGCACATATCTGCATATGCTAGGCTCGTCAAGTTTAACCCGAGTATTTTGCGTGTGCAAAACTGGCTTGCACCCGTTGTAGATGGACGTAGAGCTTATCACACCCGATCATCACGTGGTGTCTCGGCACGACGAACTTTGGCAACGGTGCATACTCAGGGAGAACACTTTTATCTTGAAATTTAGTGAGAGATAATCTTATAATGCTACCGTCAAACAAAGCAGAATAAGATGCATAAAGGATAAACATCACATGCAATCAATATAAATGATATGATATGGCCATCATCATCTTGTTCTTGTGATCTCCATATCCGAAGCACCACCATGATCACCATCGTTACCAGCGTGACACCTTGATCTCCATGGTAGCATCGTTGTCGTCTCGCCAACTATTGCTTCTACGACTATCGCTACCGCTTAGTGATAAAGTAAAGCAATTACAGGGCGATTACATTGCATACAATAAAGCGACAGCAATATGGCTCCTGCCAGTTGCCGATAACTCCGTTACAAAACATGATCATCTCATACAATAAATATAGCATCATGTCTTGACCATATCACATCACAACATGCCCTGGAAAAACAAGTTAGACGTCCTCTACTTTGTTGTTGCAAGTGTTACGTGGCTGCTACGGGCTGAGCAAGAACCGTTCTTACCTATGAATCAAAACCACAACGATAGTTCGTCAAGTTAGTGATGTTTTAACCTTCTCAAGGACCGGGCGTAGCCACACTCGGTTCAACTAAAGTTGGAGAAACTGACACCCGCCAGCCACCTATGTGCAAAGCACATCGGTAGAACCAGTCTCGCGTAAGCGTACGCATAATGTCGGTCCGGGCCGCTTCATCCAACAATACCACCGAACCAAAGTATGACATGTTGGTAAGCAGTATGACTTGTATCGCCCACAACTCACTTGTGTTCTACTCGTGCATATAACATCTACACATAAAACCAGGCTCGGATGCCACCGTTGGGGAACGTAGTAATTTCAAAATTTTCCTACGCACACGCAGGATCATTATGCATAGCAACGAGAGGGGAGAGTGTCGTCCACGTACCCTCGTAGACCGTTAAGAGGAAGTGTTATGACAACGCAGTTCATGTAGTCGTACGTCTTCACAATCGACCGATCCTCAGTACCGAACGTACGGCACCTCCGTGTTCAGCACACGTTCACATTAGTAGAAAAATGACCTAATGTGAGACACATTAGTCCCGGTTTGATTTTGATCCGGTACTAATGGTACCATTAATGTCGGTTCGAACGGCTATGCATTAATGTCGGTTCGTGTTGAACCTTTAGTACCAGTTCGTGCCATGGACCGGTACTAAAGGGGTGGTGGCAGGATGGCTTCAGGCCGGGGCCCCACGATCACCTTTAGTACCGGTTCGTGGCACAAACCGGTACTAAAGGGCTAACCTTTAGTACCGGTTCGTGGCATGAACCGGGACTAAAGGGGTCTGACCTATAGTCCCGGTTGGAGACACAAACCGGGACTATAAGGCAATTTTCAATCTCTACCCCCCCCCCTCCCAGTGTATCGCCATTTCAGTTTTGAAAAAATCAAAATAAAATGATAAAAACTTCAAAAAATAAAATCCTTCGAGAGGTAGTTATATTACTACATCTACTAGTTAGGAAAATTTGAAAACTTAAATTTGGATATGTTTGCAAAAAGTGTAGGGAAAATGTAAAAACGGCTATAACTTTTGCATACGATGTCGGAAAAAAACGTATAATATATCAAAAAATTCAGCATGAAAATCCGCATCCGATGGAGACTGCCTACGGCCTGTTTGCAATTTTTTAGAATCCTCAAATTCCAAAAGGAAAAAAGATATGGTCAAATTTCAGGTTTTTTTAAAAAAATTGGTTAAATCTGGTCAAACTACTTATTCAAGAAGTATTAATGTTACTACATAATTATTCAAGAATATTAGTGTTACTAAATAATTGTTTCAATTTTTTGAATTTTGGTCAAACTGTGGTCAAACTTATTCAAGAAATATTAGTGTTACTAAATAATTAGTGTTTTTTAGAATAATAGTTTCAAACTCAAACGGTGAAACGTGTGACCTAATGCTCAAGCTAAACTGCTGAGGGTTAATAGGATTGACAGCTTACATTTGTCAGGAAAACAACAAGTGCAGACTTGGAATGTAGGGGGAATAGAACTCCGAAGTTAAGCGTGCTCAGGCTCGGGGAGTGAGAGGATGGGTGACCGGCCGGGAAGTTAGGCGATTTGAAATGAGTGATCCACACTTGAGCAGTTAAGAGAGGTGATTAGAGACTAAATCATCAAATAATTCAGAAAAATTAAAAATCAAAAAAATTCCAAAATTTTCAAAAAAAATTCAAAAAAAAACCTTTAGTACCGGTTGGTAACACCAACCGGTACTAAAGGTCCCCCATACCAGGGCGCGAGCTCACGCCACGTGGTGGCACTTTAGCGCCGGTTCGTGCCGAACCGGTACTAAAGGGGGGCCTTTAGTGCCCACCCTTTAGTGTCGGTTATGGAACCGGCACTAAAGGCCATTACGAACCGGTTTTAAAGCTTCGTTTTCTACTAGTGCAGCTCGGTGACGTCCCGCGAACTCACGATCCAGTAGAGCTCGGGGAAGAGTTTCGTCAGCACGACGGCGTGGTGACGATGTTGATGAAGCTACCGCAGCAGGGCTTCGCCTAAACACCGCTACAGTATGACCAAGGTGGATTATGATGGAGGGGGCACCGCACAGGGGCGGAGCCAGGATTTGACCATAGGGAGGGCGAAGAAAACAATGAACCTATATAAAGTTTTCTTTCTAACAAGGACCATACAGACAGGAACACCAGATTATATGTATTTTGTAACTAGAAAAATGTATTAGTTTTTCGCATTAGTTTGTTGTGTAAATTTTAGTCATGCCAAAATATTCGATCGATTGTTTGTATATGAACTAATTTCACATTTAAGCTCTCATGTATGCGAACAAGTATATTGATTTCTAATTGGACTGACATACAAACCCAGATGATAGAATTAGCGCATGCCTAATTTTGGGTACTAACTATTTTTGAGAATAAATCAAGAAATTGCAACCCTAATTAATGTCATCTAAAGCAAGAAGTTTCTGGACTTCTCGAGACAGGTGTGGATTAGTTCATCACAGTATCAATCTGTGAAGGATTCAACGAGAGTCACCGCAGCGCTGATCCGTTGTGCAGATGCCCTTGTCGAACTTCCCTTGGCGGCTGCGCAGGCAGCGTGCGTGCGTTCGTCACCGCCGCTGAAGCGCTCGATGAAGGATGCGATCAATGGAGGATGCCCTGGATCGATCGTGGTCTGGTGGGCTTTCCTACTAATGCGGGCTAACCAACAAATAGAAATGGGCTTTAACTTGCAAAGTTCCGGGCTTCAAGCCTTGACGCATGGTTAATGGGGGCCAGTTAGTCAAAAATCTACTTGACCGAGATTATAATCTCCTTATGTAGATCACGGCACTTATAAGTACTTAACGTACGACGCAGCCGTTGGGGGGGCGTGGCCCCCGCTCGTCCCCCCCTTAGCTCCACCCCTGGCACCGCACACGGCTGGGAGAGATCTTTGTGATCAACTTGTGTGTCTAGAGGTGCCCCCCTGCCCCTTTATATAAAGGAGCAAGGGGAAGGCCGGCCGGCCCTTGTTGGTGTGTCAGGAGGAGGAATCCTCCTCCTAGTAGGAGTAGGATTCCTCCCTTTCCTACTCCTACTAGGAGGGGGAAAGGAAGGGGAAGAAAGAGAAGGAAAGGGGGCGCCCCCCCCCCTCTCCTAGTCCAATTCAGACCAGAGGGAGGGGGCGCTCTCCCTGCCCTAGGCCGGCCCCACTCTCTTTCCCTTATGGCCCAACAAGGCCCATTAGCCCTCGGGGGGTTTCGGTAACCCCTTCGGTACTCCGGTAAAATCCCGATTTTACCCGGAACTCTTCTGATGTCCAAATGTAGGCTTCCAATATATCAATCTTCATGTCTCGACCATTTCGAGACTCCTCGTCATGTCCGTGATCATATCCGGGACTGCGAACTACCTTCGGTACATCAAAACATATAAACTCATAAAATCGATCGTCACAGAGCTTTAAGTGTGCAGACCCTACGGGTTCGAGAACTATGTAGACATGACCGAGATATGTCTCCGGTCAATAACCAATAGCGGAACCTGGATGCTCATATTGGTTCCTACATATTCTACGAAGATCTTTATCCGTCAAACCGCATAACACTATATGTTGTTCTCTTTGTCATCGGTATGTTACTTGCCCGAGATTCGGTCGTCGGTATCCCAATACCTAGTTCAATCTTGTTACCGGCAAGTTGATACGTCTCCAACGTATCTATAATTTTTTATTGTTCCATGCTATATTATATTCTGTTTTGGACATTATTGGGCTTTATTATACACTTTTATATTATTTTTGGGACTAACCTATTAACCGGAGGCCCAACCCAGAATTGTTGTTTTTTGCCAATTTTAGGGTTTCGCAGAAAAAGAATATCAAACGGAGTCCAAACGGAATGAAACCTTTGGGAACGTGATTTTCAGAACGAACATGATCCAGAGGACTTGGACCCTACGTCAAGACATCAACCAGGAGGCCACGAGGTAGGAGGGCGCACCTAACCCCCCTGGGCGCGCGCTCCACCCTCGTGGGCCCCCTGTTGCTCCACCGACGTACTCCTTCCTCCTATATATACCTACGTACCCCCAAACTACCAGATACGGAGCCAAAACCCTAATTCCACTGCCGTAACTTTCTGTATCCACGAGATCCCATCTTGGGGCCTGTTCCGGAGCTCTGCCGGAGGGGGCATCGATCACGGAGGGCTTCTACATCAACACCATAGCCCTTCTGATGAAGTGTGAGTAGTTTAACTCAAACCTACGGGTCCATAGTTATTAGCTAGATGGCTTCTTCTCTCTTTTTGGATCTCAATACAAAGTTCTCCCCCTCTCTTGTGGAGATCTATTCGGTGTAATCTTCTTTTGCAGTGTGTTTGTTGAGACCGATGAATTGTGGGTTTATGATCAAGTTTATCTATGAACAATATTTGAATCTTCTCTGAATTCTTTTATGTATGATTGGTTATCTTTGCAAGTCTCTTCGAAATATCAGTTTGGTTTGGCCTACTAGATTGATCTTTCTTGCAATGGGAGAAGTGCTTAGCTTTGGGTTCAATCTTGTTCCTTTCCCAGTGACAGTAGGGGCAGCAAGGCACATATTGTATTGTTGCCATCGAGGATAACAAGATGGGGTTTATTTCATATTGCATGAGTTTATCCCTCTACATCATGTCATCTTGCTTAAAGCGTTACTCTGATCTCTTGAACTTAATACTCTAGATGCATGCTGGATAGCGGTTGATGTGTGGAGTAATAGTAGTAGATGCAGGCAGGAGTCGGTCTACTTGTCTCGGACGTGATGCCTATATACATGATCATACCTAGATATTCTCATAACTATGCTCAATTCTGTAAATTGCTCAACAGTAATTTGTTTACCCACCGTGAATACTTATGCTCTCGAGAGAAGCCACTAGCGAAACCTATGGCCCCGGGGTCTATCTTCCATCATATTAATCTTCCAATACTTAGTTATTTTTATTGCATTTTATTTTACTTTGCATCTTTATCATAAAAATACCATAAATATTATCTTACCATATCTATCAGATCTCACTCTCGTAAGTGACCATATAGGGATTGACAACCCCTTGTCGCGTTGGTTGCGAGGATTTATTTGTTTGTGTAGGTGCGAGGGACTCGTGCGTGGCCTCCTATTGGATTGATACCTTGGTTCTCAAAAACTGAGAGAAATACTTACGCTACTTTGCTGCACCACCCTTTCCTCTTCAAGGGAAAATCAACGCAAGTGCTCAAAAGGTAATACAAGTCTCTTTACTCGTTTTGTAATGCACTATCCCGCAACTAACTCATTAGTTGCATTGCTTGCAAGGCTTATAGTGATGTGCATTACCGAGAGGGCCCAGAGATACCTCTCCGACAATCGGAGTGACAAATCCTAGTCTTGATCTATGACAACTCAACAAGTACCATCGGAGACACCTGTAGAGCACCTTTATAATCACCCAGTTACGTTGTGACGTTTGGTAGCACACAAAGTGTTCCTCCGGTATTCGGGAGTTGCATAATCTCATAGTCATAAGAACATGTATAAGTTATGACGAAAGCAATAGCAGTAAACAGAAACGATCAAGTGCTAAGCTAACGGAATGGGTCAAGTCAATCACATCATTCTCCTAATGATGTGATCCCATTGATCAAATAACAACTCATGTCTATGGTTTGTAAACTTAACCATCTTTGATCAATGAGCTAGTCAAGTAGAGGCATACTAGTGACACTATGTTTGTCTATGTATTCACACATGTATTATGTTTCCGGTTAATACAATTCTAGCATGAATAATAAACATTTATCATAAAATAAGGAAATAAATAATAACTTTATTATTGCCTCTAGGGCATATTTCCTTCATAATCACCGTGGGAGGGTCTTTTTTCTCTCCTATTACTTTCATTTTGGCTGTGTGAATCATGGATGTTCTTGGACATCTTGTTGGTGCAGAGTCTGGGTGTAATTGGTATCTACTTGATATTAATATATTCCCCTTTTCAGAAGAAGAAAAACTTTACAGTGGAGAGTAACATATGTTGTGGTGTCATGCAACACTTCATTTAATAGGTTGTAGACTAGTTTATTACGCCGACCTTGGGGTCTTGCCCAATATCCCTTCAACAGTCACAAAGGAGCTTGTCCTCGACCGTCGTGTATGCCTTCGTCCGCCTGCTCTTGCGCCGTGACTTGGTTGGCGAGCTCGTCCTCGAACAAAGGCTTCCCGTGAATGTCCAATTCAACCTCTTCCTCGAGGTCGTAGTCCTCTGAAAACTCGTGGTCGAGTGGAAAGCCATCCAGGTCCAGGACGACCTGATCTTGCATGAATGTGTTGTGCATGCCAGCTTGATCATAGGCCGCCGGCGTGAATGACCCTCGGCCGTCCTGACTTTGGGTCTCGTCGGGATTGTAGCCAGGCAGGGGGGCACCGCCAGCAGCCCTAGCGGCTGCCGCACTACCCTCAAAGATGATGTTCTGCATGAAACGATTGGCCGTGTCGTCGTCGCCGGCCGACGGCATTGTGTCGAACAGGTTGCGGGCGCCGGTGAGCACGTCGGTTGGCATCTCCCCCGCGTGTTTCCTGGTCCTTCCATATGACGAGGCACCGGCCATGGGCTTGGCGTTGAGACCGATGGGCACGGCCGCGGGTGTGGAAGGCGCCACCACGCTCACCTCCGGAGAGCATTCCCCGGAGAGTCGGGAGGCTTGCGGGTAGACGGGAAGCCGGGAATTGGGTGCGTCGCCGATGCGCGGGGCGACTTTGACAGCACCATCCGAGGAAACACGGATGATCCGGTGATGGCAGCGGCCACGGCGGCGTTGACGAGCCCATGCTGGCCAGGGTTGAACCCTAGGTAGATCAGCGCCTCCCTCGTTGCCGCCGCGAGCGGGCGTTGGTGTCCTCATGTTGCGCGGCGGCAGTTGCTTCGTCCCTTGCGTCTGTTGCGCGCCTCCGGTCCTTTCTCTTCGCCGACTCCGCGGCCCGCTCCTTGGGCGTCAACTTCTTCTTCTTCTTGGGCGCGGTGGCGGTCTTGCGGGGGTCGCGGGGCTTGCCTTTGCCGGAGGGGGCAGACGTGATGCCACCGACTAGCAGGCTAGGGGGAGTAGTTGGCGCGTAGCACGAGCGTCCGTCTCGTATCCACGCCGACGCAAATCAGATTCAGAATTGGGCTCGAAATGGATCGGCAGACGGACGAAAAACGGACAGCGTATGTTTGAGTCGACGCGTTGGGACGATTTTTTTATCCGCCGCAACCCGAACGAATGCGCGCGGACAAAATAGGTCGGCGCGTTGGAATTGCTCTTAGCGCAATCGGGCTATATATTGCTAGCCAGCTCCCACTGGTTCAGCGCACCCATGGACGAGCACAACGCAACATGCAAAGGAACAGCACGCGCTGACAGCAATTCCGCATCACCATACCCACACACGTACGCGGCGTCCCGACGGACATGTCCATACCCTGCATGCATTGTGCTGCCATATCTCTCTAGTACTCTCACCTTACCTATCTACGTGTACGTGCACCGTACTACTGCCTTCGTCCCATAACATAGGAGCGTTGGAGTATCTCACACTACAAGAAGAAATTAAGAGTGACCGCGCATGGGAAATGTACGTGGTACTATGCGATAAGTGCATCTTCCCCTTCTTTTCTAGATGGAGCAACAGTTGAACTGTTGGTGCACATTTGTGCCCATGGCACACTGCATGCCGTTTGAGTGGCCCTCTCAGCCGAGCCGAGGCACACGAGTCCAAACATCTCCCAGCCAGCCTGAGCCTACAAAGCCACCAGTCGAAGCACGTTGCAGTCGCGCAGTACTCAGGACGATCAATGCGGGCCATGCATGCATGGCCGGCAGCATGGGCGCACGATCACGAAATATACACAGAGATACGCACACGTCGAAAGAAAAGGCCCGATCGAGAAAATTAGGCCAACTCCACCGCGCGACCTCATTTTGTCCGCGCGCGGTTCATTGGGGTAAAACAAATGAATAGCGCGGCCCAGCGCACGGTCTCAAACGGATAAATGTCTGGATTCCGATCGTTTTCGACCCATATTTGACTTAAACTTGCGCTCGGTTTGGGATGAAACGGACGCACGCGAACGGTCTGGACACACGCCCTTGTCCCCCCGTGGCCCGTCTGTCGGGGCACTAGCAGTCCCTCCGCTCCCAACGCTTCCACCCTCTCTCTCCCGTCTCGCCCCGCCGCCGATGCCGCCGCTATTCTTCGGCTGCCTCCTCACCGCGCAGCCCTAGACCGTCCCTATCAAACCACGTCTCGACATGGCCGCCATTACGCCCGCGCTTTGGCCGTAGTTTTGGCCGTCGATCGGAGGTTTGGCCGTCGTCGCCTTTGCCAGTTGCAGAGGGGAGACGACCGCCGGCGACGTACCACGGCGGCATCGGCAGCTTCCCACGATAGCTCCAGAGCGGCCAGTAACCGGCCGGCAACCACCCCTGCTGCGTCGAGGTGATCATCGCGGCCTCTTCGCCACCACGACCGCAAGGTGTTCGGCATTTTATCCACAAAGGTATGGACAGTGGAGACGAGTTTTTCTTCCATCACTTCCTTTGTTCATCGGATGATTCGTCGTCGGTTGATGAAGATCTTGTGGTGGCTGCACTGGTCGTTCACGACCACATTCAACGGCAGCTTCCTCGGTACAGGGGGTCAGTCCCTGGCCGTGCTCCCAACCTAAACCGCAACAGGGAGAGAGGCCACGCCCTGCTCTATGCCGATTACTTTGCCAATGCCCCGCTCTTCAAGCCGGATAAATTCCGTCGCCGTTTTTGAATGGCAAGGCATGTGTTCAATCGTATCCGAGAGGGAGTGGTTGCTCATGACCCATACTTCGAGTGCAAGACGGATGCCCTTAGCAAGCTTGGATTCTCCTCTTACCAGAAATGCACTGCGGCCATCTGCATGCTTGCATATGGAATTCCAGGTGATCTGGTGGATGAGTATGTGCGTATGAGTGAGACAACATGTCTGATGTCAATGTACAAGTTTTGCCAGGCTGTGATCGAGGTGTTTGGCCCAGAGTACTTGAGGCAGCCAACTGCCGCTGATACAGAGAGATTGTTGGCGACCAATGCAGCTAGAGGCTTTTCAGGCATGCTTGGCAGCATAGATTGTATGCACTGGGAGTGGAAGAACTGTCCATTTTCTTGGCAGGGCCAGTACAAGGGGCATGTCAACGGGTGCACTGTCATATTAGAAGCGGTGGCATCGCAGGATCTTTGGATATGGCATTCTTTTTTCCGCATGGCAGGTTCTCACAATGATATCAACGTGCTGCAGCGTTCTCCAGTCTTCGCGAGGCTTGCAGAAGGCCACTCCCCACCTGTCAACTTTGAGATCAACGACCACCAGTACAATAAGGGATACTATCTAGCAGATGGTATATATCCTCAGTGGTCAACTTTTGTGAAAACAATCTCGAAACTCCAAGGTGAGAAGAGAAAGAGATTTGCCCCCAAATGCAAGAGAGTGTTAGAAAGGATGTGGAACGTGCTTTTGGTGTGCTTCAATCCCGGTAGGGTGTCGTTCGAAGCCCGGCACTGTCATGGGAAGAAAGGAAGCTTTGGGAGGTGATGATTGCGTGTGTGATCATGCACAACATGATCGTCGAGGACGAGCGTGATGAGAGTATCTTCGACCAAGGATTTGATTATCAAGGTGAAAATATTGAGCCCCAGCACCAAAACCCGGCCACATTTGAATAGTTTGCCCAATTCCACCGTGAGATGCATGATTGGCACACTCATTTGAATCTTCAAAATGACTTGCTTGAGCACGTGTGGGATCACATTGGCAACCAATAGGTGTATTGGTCCATTTTATGTTCATTCAAGATAATTTCGATTTGGTTGTAAAATTATTATAATTTTCAGACAAATATTTGGGTTGTAAAACTAGTTTTGATGAAAATATGAGCATTTTTGGCCCGGACGAACAGGATGGGGCAAAGGGATGGGGCCGCGCGCTAGGCGCATGGCCACCGCATCCCAGGACACGCTTGGACACGAACCCATCGCCCTACCTAAACGGACAGAATCCAGAAAAACGGAACGTCCGGGGTCACGCACCCATCCGTGACCCATCCGGACGTCCGCTTTTGTCCGTTTGAGTTGCGATTTGGCGGACGTCCGAAGGGCGGACAGACGTATAGGGCATCTGCACCCAACGCGCAGAAGGCCTTTGGGACCCCAAACTGTCTGCCCCGCTTCGCCCCGAGCTCGCCATGCCGCGCCGTGCACACCCCGGAGCCTCGCCGCGAGCTCGCCATGCCGCCCCGCACGAACCCCCGCCGCCCCAGCCTCGCCCTCACCGCGGCCTCGCCGCGAGGCCCGCGCCCGCGCCGGCGCCCCGTCGCGCCGCGCCACCTGCGCCCCGCCTCGCCGCGCTGCGCCCGCGCCCGCCCGCCTGCGCCCGGCCACGCAGCACCGCGCCGGGCCCGCCCGCCTGCCTGCGCCTCGCCTGCCTCGCCGCCGCCTGCGCCCCGCCCGCGCTCGTCCCGCCCGCGCACGCGCCCCAGCCTCTCGGTCTCACTGATTTGTGGTCCTGATGGAAGGCACGGGCGGACATGAGCGGACGAGAGGGGCGAGGAGTGTGTTTGTTTTCTGTCCGTTTGGGAGCATTCTTGGACCAAGTTTGCTCCAGGTTTGGGGTTGGACGGGACAAAGAAAATGTCCAAAAGACAACTCTATCCGTTTGGATATTACCGCTGGGTCGTATTTTACCCCAAACGGACAACTTCGGACTGGATGGGTCACGCGGTGGAGTTGGCCTTAAAGAACAGATATCCTGCTGGCTGCTCCCCGCAGGCATGCATAGCCGTCCTCGGGCATGCACAAGGAGAGAAGAAAAGGGCAAATTCGATAATTTGCCACCCCTTACCTCCCCCTTTCATAATTTGCCCCCCCCCCCCCCCCCCCCGAGAGTGACAGGTCGGGCCCGGGCCCGCCCGTCATTGAGACAATGGGTGGCAAATTGTGAAAGTGGGAAGTCAGGGCATCTCCAGTCGCGCCCCCAACAGGCCCTCCCCAGGCGATTTTGCCGCGCCGATGCTAAAAAAATGGCCCAGTCGCGCCCCCAGAAGCCCGTTTTTCGCCGGCTCGGGCCAAAACTGGCGTCGGCGGACCCATGCCGAACCCGGCGCCCTGGGGGGCGCTTGGGGAGCCGGCACAAGCGAAAAAGGCGCGTGGGCCCGCCCTGGCGGCGACCCGAGGGCCTTTTCCCGCAGCTTCTTGACGCTTTTCCCTCGCATCTCCTCCGCTCGCTCGCCTTCCAGTCGCCGCCATGCCGCCGAAGAAGTACGCCATGCCGTGCGCGGCGGCAACCACGACTGGCACCGTGGCCCAGCCGAAGCAGAGGAAGCCGAGGGCGCCGCCATCGAAGCCACCGGGCATGTCGAACGCCGAGTGGAGGGTGGAAGTTCAGCGACGCGACGCAGTCACCACCGACCGGCGGAACAGGGCCATTGCCAAGAAGGCCCGCGACAACGCGGCGCGTGCGGCGGCGTCTTCCTCATCGGTCGACCACGCGGGGATGATGAATCCACCCGTCGTCAGCCACGCCTAGTACGCGCCCTCGACGACACGGACGACAAAGGAGCCGACATGGACGACGTCATCGCGACAGGATCGACCGCGGCCGCCACGTCTCCCGGGTTCGCCACCCAGGACGAGGTAGTGGATCTCAGCGGCGACATGGAGGCCGAGCTCGGCTACGTCTACGGCGAGGACGCGCACGAAGCGCAGGAACCCGAGGAGGAGGACGAGGACGAGGAGGAGCCAGCTCCTGATCCGACGAAAGGGCGCCAGAAGAAGAAGCGGGCGGCTAGGACAGGCGAAGCGCGCATCAAGTGGGCATCCAAGGAGGAGGAATGCATCGCCGAAGCATGGAAAGTCGTCTGCCTCGACCCGACCACCGGCACGAACCAGAGCTTCGAGACGTACTGGGACCGCATCAAGGCCGAGTTCGACGAGCGGAAGCTCGTCGACCCGTACTTCAAAGGCGTCTACATGCAGCGCGGCTCCAAGGCGATGGCGAACCATTGGGGACGTATCCAGTTGGCGTGCAACAAATGGCATGGAATCGTCGAGGAGGTCGCGGCTCGCCCGGAGAGCGGCGCCAGCGTTGAGGATCAGGTACGCACGCCGTTCGCCCGCATCTCTTCGTCGTCAATGCCCGCTGCCCGCTAACTGTTTGTTCCTCCGCGCAGCTGCTGCGTATGTTCACCATGTATCGGCGCGACAACCAAGACGTCGACTTCAAGCACCTCCACGTCTACAAGCGCATTGACAAGTGCGAGAAGTGGGCGGAAGTCCGACGTACCCTCGACAAGGCCAAGGAAACATACAAGCCGGACGCGACGACTCCGGGCGCGTCAGAGGGGCGGCCGGACGGCCACAAATTGGCAAAGGGGAAAAACGCCGACGCGGCAACCGCGCGAGTGCAGGAGTCCATCGAGCATTGCCTCGCCGACGCCCAGGCCCGGGCCGTCCTACGTGAAGAGAAGACCGAGGCGCGGTGGTCGTCGCTGATGAAGAACAGCGCCATCAAGTTCGACCTGCTCCGGACGAATGTCGCCGCGAAGAAGAGGAACACCGACATGGCTTTTCTGATGGGCGGGGCGGACATGCTCCAGAGCAACGACGAGCAGCTCAGGGCATGGTACATGGCGGAGCGCGGCCTCATCCTGAACCAGATACAGACGGCAACGCCGACGACGCCGACGACGCAAGCTCCCGTGCCCACGACCACACGGACGCCAAGCCCGAATGACGCCTCTACATCGCCGCCCAGCAGTGCCGAAGCCGCGCCGACACAGCCCAGCACCGAAGCAGCTCCGACACCGCCGAGCCTGCGCACGCCGACTCCGCCAACGCCTGGAGCCCCCCCCCCCCCCCCCCCCCCCCCCCCCCCCCCCCCCCCCCCCCCCCCCCCCCCCGCCGAGTGAATCATTGCGCACGCGAACTTGCGACGTGCGGCGCTCTGTTTTTTATAACGCCAGACTACGTCCGATCGCCGGATTTGTGGCGTCTTTTGAGAGCGGGAACGACCAAATTTAAAATTTCCCGCATGCTGGGGCCGACGCTTGGGGGCGTGACTGGGAGTTAGGTCGCCCCCAGGGGCCGAAGTAGCGCCGGCACGCCCCAGGCCGCTCTATTTAGGCGCCCTGGAGGACCGAACAGCTGGAGATGCCCTAAGGGATGGCAAATTATCAAATCGCCCGAAGAAAAGCTAGCCTTTTGGTCTCGCTGAACTTTCCCGCCTGCCTGCGTGCGTGCATTGCTGAGGCGTTGTACTGTTGGTTACACGGCCATGGGGGGCCTGCCCCGGATTTGGGTACGTGCTTGCTTCCTTGTTCACCGGCTTGGAGTTCGAGGTCGGCCTCTCTTTTGTTTCCGAGTGGTTTTTGTAAGCCCCAGCGTGTCTGCATGTCTGGAGCTTGCTCTGAGTGCCTGTCCCTCTGAATGCATGCATGCTGCGTCACCCTCACCCGCGCCGGCGCCGCCTGCCTGTGAGGCTCTCACAGTTTGTGCGTGCATGCATCACTGCGTGCGTGCCGACAGACAGCTCACGCTCACGACTGTAGCGGTATTTTTCAACACGCGCTCCATCTCTCCTTCTCGAAACGCCGACGCGAGACAAACGAGCTGGACGCGAACAGTGCCAGTACCCTGCTCTGTTTAAAATTCAGAGAAGGCCCTAGGCGTGAGCCTGCACGTCCAAGACAAGGCTGTTAACCCATACGTACGTGCGTGGCCTCGGTGTAGAAAACGAATGCTATGATCTGAGCCGATCTAGATAGCGAGCAAGGCACGGCACGAGACAGAAGAAGGAACCGGCGCCTTGGTCGGCCGGCCGGTCGATCAGTCCCGCCTCCCGCGCCTGCTGCCGAGGCCAGAACACGAGGCGATATTATCATCTGACTCTGACAGGAGGTGAGCTATCCTCTCCTCTCTCACTTCCTCTCCAAAATGCGCGCGCTGACAGGAGGTGAGCTATCCTCTCCTCTCTCACTTCCTCTCCAAAATGCGCGCGCGCGCGAGCGCCAGATGCCGTCCACGATATTCTCCGGCCGTGACTAGGACGGGAAGACCATGGAGCAGAAAGAAAGAACCAGAATATCCTGGGGTGTGGCTAGGTCTCAGTCAGGTGATATAGTATGCAAAAATTAAAAAAAAACTAAAAATATTATATATATATATATATATATATCTTCATGCAAAATCAAAAAAAAATAGCATAGACAAAGACATAACGAAGTCTCACTCGACTAAGACTTAACAAAACTGAATATCGTGTGCACAGCCACGGCCCGCATGGTGGAAGCATGCGCAGCTGCGGGCGGCGGCTAGCTCGCTCGCTCGCTGGTCAATGCGCGCTGGATCTCCAAGATCCAGATGTACGTATCGGCATCAGGAGAAAGACAGAAAGACAGAGGAGAAAACGAGTGAAAGCTCAGCCGCCAATTGGATCGGGGAGGGAGACGATCCTGCTTGCTTGCACCGCTGCTGGTGGTCGCGGCCCCTCATTCTTTTCAACTGCTTTTTGACTCTCGCGCGCGATACGTTTAATTATGAGCATGCGATGCATGCAATTGGCCAATGACTCGACGAGTCCGCGTGCACTCCGAACATGCATGCACGCACGCACAAATTGCATGATGGCAATATACTACTAGTAGTACACTGCTAGTAAGTGAGCTTTAGGTTTGGACAGGCCGCATGTTTGCCTCCCGGAGAGTGGCATCAGCGGGGACATCATGGAGGCAGGCCATGCAATGACATGCCGTTCTTTTTCAATTCTTTGCATAGTGCGTGTCTTCTCTCTTTAACGGCATGAGGTTCCCATAATTAAAAGGCCATACGGGGAACACCGACTCCTTCCTAATCATCATCGCCACAGTGCCCCTCACCCATGCTTTTCTCTGCCTAGACCACTCCACCAGAGCCACATGGCAATCAAAATTTATAATACTCCATTAGTACTCGCTAATAGTATTTTCTAAAGTATACTGCTAGATATAGCAGCTGGTCTGATGCAGCTATGCCCAGGTGATTAACAACTACAGTAGTGTCATGTCATCACAAGGATTGGGCCCAGCTGATGTCTCTGTCATTAATGTCGCTTTTGCATTATTTTGTGGCGGTCTTTGGTCCGATGTTGTTGTTAAACCTCTTAAATCCCCCTGAGATCCATAGACTGGTCCAAATCCAGGGTTACTAGCACATGTTTTTAAATGATAAATAAAATAAAACTAGGGTTCGTCCATGCATGGTGTCATTTTCAGCCACATCATATTTATTTATGAATTATGACCAATTAGACTTGTGCTCTGTGGTTGGATTGTGCCGAGTACCTGTTTGTACAGTCCCACAAGACTGTTTTGTGGATTGGCCTGACAATGCAGGAGTATTAAAATCTTTGACCTTTTGCTGCTGCTTAGAAGGAGATTACTACTAGTACTAGCATGCATTCTGTGGAAGTACTCAGCCTAATAGTTGGTTAGGCACAAGCAAGGACCTGCTCTGCAGTGAGTAATCAGCCTAATCTGAAATTAAGCTGCAGTCTCTGTAGTACTCTGTAGGGACAGAAACATGCATGCAGATGTTAACCTACATTTAATTGCCTGATACTGTACTGCTGGTTTGCAATGATGGAGCCAGCTCTTTCACAGAGAGTATTCGAGGCGTTGGACTGGTATTCTGCTGACCAGATCTGAACTTAAATTCAGATTTCAGACAGGTGAAGAAGCTTTCCCATGCCACAAGTGTGCACATGTACCAATCTGAAAGAAGAAATTCCCCACCAGGTGAGTTTAATCCTTGGCATCTTAATCATCTTAACGGGCAGATGCATTATTGCACTCATATTCATCTTATGTGCTCTTTGGTTATGTATACAATCGATTGCTCCAGTCTGAAAATGCCTGCAGTTTGAGAGTGGCAATACAACACTAAATTGTTCTCGATTCAGTAAAAAGAAAAACTACCTAGACGAACGCATGCTTCTATGTTGGCATAAAGGATTAAAGTTCTCATGATGGTAATGATGAGTTTGCAAGTGCTGTTAAGGTCATCTAGCTCGGCCTGATTAACAAATATGCTACTACTAGCTACTCTACTTACCTAATAGCTATTTCAGGCAATTGCTGCTTTGATCCATGCTCCACTCCACTAATGACACATATACCTAATCAATCTGATCACAATCCTTGTTCATTTTGGTCCATTCATCCACAACCACAGGGGAAAAGAAAAGAAAAGATGGCCCCCTATAATGCCATAATTCTAGGAAAATGCCATAATTCTAGGAAAAAGGACGGGCCGTCTTGGGATCGTTGGATCCCTTTCCCGACTGCTGCTTTTGACACTGTTCCCCACCCTCTTTCCAGAATTCCATTCTTCCTTGGACGAAAAATTGTCATGTCAAGCCTTTGCCGCCACATGCGCCCACACAAACCGATTTAAGACTTGATCGGTGCCCTGTAACCGGGGCCCGCCCCATGAGCTGATCAGAGGAAGGGCACTGGTTGCGGGTGAGCGGTTTCCGTCTGGATCACTGTTTTTGGTGCCACTGCATGTGCATAGAACAGTACTAGGCATGCCATCAAGCACTGCTTGCATTGCATGTATGCAGACGTTTCTTGATCTGCCATGCCAAACTGTTCAGTCTGATGGCCGGATCGCGGCGTGTTTGGACGGTGCCCTTGGTTCCATCACCGGACTACGTGGCTCGAAATGTCCCTTGTGTGTAGATCGGGCAAGATTGGCCTTGAATTCCAACCAGCTTCGATGGATCTGCATGTACTTTGAACCTCGGTTCAGTTGCTTTCATGCACCAGAAACGGGAATGGCATGGATATTTCTAGTTTGATTTCTGCTAAGAGCTAGAGTGGCAACGCTCCAGCCGGTTTCGCGGAGGAAAACTTTGCCATTATAGTCCTCAACCGTATTAGCATCACTTACGTTTGTGTAGTGTTCAGAAATACACAAATAAAGCCAAATGGCAACTTACTATCACATATAGAATGATAGAAAGAGTGTAAACCTTGTCTTGCCATGGAGTTTAGAACTGCAACAAGGCTGCGAAGCAAGATTGCACTGCATCCAAATCAGTTTACAGCGTCGGTCGGTGGAGAGATAGAATGAAGAGAGGGTGAGGAGAAGCATGCCCACGTGGCGTCTCCTGGGCCTCTCCGTCCAGCCCGCCGGCCACTTGACGCCCGATCGACCAGGAGGAAGGAGAACTGGGGTAACTGTAAACGGACTACCACCCCGCAGACCAGGTAAATTCAGCAAAGATACTGCTTGCCTCGTACCTGAGACTGAATGAAAGCCAGTGGCACTTTTTCACAGCCGTTGCAGTTGCAGTTGCAGTGGTCTATTTACTGCAGGAAATCCTCCCTCGTGCCCCGGCGACGACAGAAAGCGCAAGCGGCGGCAGCGGCGCACAGTTGCTTCATTGCTCGCACATCATTTCCGGAGATTCCTAGGATGATCAAAGGTAGGAAGACCACACACCCACACATACACACGCTGCCCCGTGATGCAGCAACAGTGAAGCCAATCATGGACACGAGAGGAGCGAGGAAGCTGAGCTCCGCTCCTTTTCTCTTTCTCTTTTCTTTTCTTTACAAAAACCTGCGCTTTCCATTGGTGGGTTCGCGAGAAAAGCTTCTCTTCTCTTCTCTGCCTCAATTGATTGTTGGTTATTGAGGAGTGCACTGATGGAGTAGATGGCTATGGATGTGTAGGCAAATGTGAACAGTGCCGCATTTGGGCGATTGGTTGATGGCAATTCATCCTCCATGGATTTTAGTGGGTGACAAGTGTACTGGCTAGCACTAGAGCCCTAGGGTCATCAAGTCACATCGGGCACAATCATTACTGTTCCTTGACACGACAAAGGATAAGAGAGGACATCACGCGCACAGTGATCGAGAGTTAAAGCCGGGAACGGTACGCTACGGGGCAAGGAAAGCAGCACTCCAAGGAGAAAAAGCCCTAGGATCTAGCGCTGCCCAACGAACGCCATGGCCATGCACTGCTCTGTCCGGAGCCTACTCCCTAGTCCCTACTGACACAAAGCTCCATCGGGCAATGGATCCGGTTGAGTTCCATAATGCAACAGAAATTATTGGAGGTTACAACTAAACGGAAGCATGAAGCTGATAGTAGTAACTTTGACGAGTGTGGGCGAAAGAAATGAAAGGAAGGCTGTATATATGGCTACATATATGCTAGCTAGCTTCAGCTATAAAGGAGAGGGAAATCTGAAGATATCTTAGTAGGTGAATTATAGATAAGCAGGAATCCCGAGGGAGGCCGGCGGCCGGGGGGAGGGAGGCTTTTGCTTTGATGGACTTGACGGGGAGCCATCAGTGTCACCACTATGGCCGCTCTAGTCACTGACCGGAACCCTAGCCATAGGGAATTGCCATCATGATTTCCCCCGAGAGGGAGGCCCACCTCCTAGTACACTATACCCTGATGAACTGAAAAGATAAAATAAAATAAATATCCCATCTTTTACTAAAAAAAACCACGGATGTGGATCCCACACTTCTTTTTCATACCACCAGGGCCCAAAAAAGCCAGGCACAAAAGAAGAAGGATCGCATGCATATACACGACGAAGGTACACTGTTGGAGGGTTAGTGGTACAGTGGCATACTTGGAAAAGAAAAAGGGAGTTATTCAAACTTCAAAGCGATAGCTTGGGAACTAGAGAGGAGAAAATAAGATAGAATGGCGCTTTGCTTTGGTACTTGGTGTGCGTTCTTTTGGTATTCCTATGCTTGGGTCCGAGCCGCTTTCCCCAGCCCAGCCCCGGAATGCCTCGCTGATCGTTCCATCCATGGATGGAATGGATCCGTCGATCGCCTGTGGTTGTGGCCAGCCCCACATCGCTCGCTTTGGCATCCTCCACATGCAAATGCCTTGGATTAGAATAAAGCCAAGGGCGGCAGCTTGTTTATGCATGCATGCATGCATGCATGGATGCAAATGCAAATGCCTTGGATTAGAATAAAGCCAAGGGCGGCAGCTTGTTTAGACGAGCTTCTTCCGGTTGCGTTTTAGGCCAACATTGTGGCCGAGGAGAATGTGCTTGTGTCCCTGTTTGGAGCGCATGCAGGAATGTGAATGGACTTTTCAGGACTAGTGGTACACATGTAGTATAAGTAAAACGATTCAAATCTAGTGAAAAAAAGTTGGCAAGGTCTGCATCTTACCTGAAGCAGACGAGGGACTCTTACCACGCCAGCCAGCAAAAGAAGAAGGTCTGTAATTGTAGAAAGTAATTGCATGTGAAACGCGAATGCTGACAAAACATACGGCTTCGTTGGGTAACAAGCCCGCCGTGGTCAAAACAGCAGAAAACACTGCTGCGTGTTTGCTAAATTACGGGCGTGCAGAGGGAAGATGCCGCCGGGGAACCTAGGGCACCTACCATTTCGAGAGGCCGCCTTCCCCATGCATCCGTCCCCATGGAGCGATGGACCACGCATGCACTGCCTGCCCCGCGCCAATCCCAAGGGCTGGCCATGCCTAGCCAGCCTCGGGCGCCCCCCGCTGCGGTACTACTAGCTGCGTACCCACCACTCCGGAGGGAAAAGCCACTCCCGAGTCCCAAGTTTGTTTGGCGCTCTCCACACCGCTGCCCAATGCAAAACGGAGAGAGAGAAAAGAGAAGGAGGCGTCGTGTTTGACCCTCACCCCACGAAGAAAAGAAAAGGATCTGATTTCTCCAAAGAAAAGAGGCCGTCCTTTCCTCCCCATTCCCATCTCGACACTGCTACGGGCTATAGAGAGAGAAAGAGAGAGAGAGAGAGAGAGAGAGAGAGAGAGAGAGAGAGAGAGAGAGAGAGAGAGCATGGACCATTTTGGAGGGGTCCAAGGGAGGGAGGGTCCTGCCCCTATCTAGAGGCCGTAGTTCCGTGTGGGGGTGGGGGTCGCCGTTCCGCTACAGCACAGCACACACGCGGCCATGCGATGAACGATTTTTATCCGTCCGTCTATCTACTGTCGCTGCCGCTGCGAAAAGCTCTTCATTGGCCCTAGAAATGCATCTTCATCAGCATGATGATGATGAGGCGCACCGGCACGTCGGAGCGGGGCCATGGACGGACGGAACGGACAAATCGTGTGACCGCGGGATTCACACGAGCGGCGGCCTCTGACGGGCGGGGACCGGGAGGGGGCTTCAATGTGCCGTGCCAGGGGTAGGTACGGCAGTTGGTGAGGCGGAGGCCGAGGCTGGGCACGCACCGCGACCGACAGGCCAGTGTAGCAGCCGCTCTGACGGGCGACGACTAGGGCTAGCCCGGCCTCCATCCTAGCAGTAAAGCTCCTCCTTCCCTAGCCAGGGGTTGCCCGCCCGTAACATGCGGTTAATTAATTTTTTTTTGAAGGGAACATGCGGTTAATTAATTGTGGACACGTAAAAGCTGTGACAAAACAGCGAGGGGCGGCGGCCTGGGTCAGACCCGAGCACGGCGTCGACGAACGTACAGTGCTGGCAATGGGAATGGGGCCGCCGGGTACGGGGCGGCCGGCTGGACCATGGATGGACCGGCCTACGTACGTAACGTACTAGTAGAACGAGCATGGGGTCGACCGGTACGGGCACGCCGCGTCGGCAGGTCCGCTCCCTCGCCGCGGCCCCTCCCGTCCTGCCTGCATGCGCCGCGCGGCAGTGGTACGTACCTACGTGTAGGCGTAGGTCGTGGTACCGGCGCGGGCGCGGCGGACGGTGGGGGCCCGGCCGCCGGTGCGAGAACGCATCGCTTCCGTGGTTACGTGCAAGAGGCTTAGTTTGTGAACAAGTTTGTTCGACAGCTGCTGCGAGACCGTGCGTGGCCTCGTCGGCGGTCGTGCAGGCAGACGGTCTGGTCATCTCATATGCAGTAGGGGTGGTGTAGCTCGATAGTAATGGTGGGCATGTGCAGCTTGCAGTGGTTTAAGGACAAACACTAGCACAACTCTGCGATGGATTTGGATAGTAACGTGCATACAGGTCGGCCGTCCGATTGGCCCGGATAAAAAGTGAGACGTGCATAGAGGTGGTTGGGTGGCGTTTGGGAATCCGCCGTATCGATCACGTACGCATACCAAACTGGTTGGTCTCGGCCCCAACCAAGGATGGACACGGTCACATCGACGGACGGACCTGCAGCCGGACGGACGGCACGGTTCCTCCCCCTCGCGGGCACATGTAGTGCACACACACATGACCCGCGGGCGTCAAACTTGTGTGCGGACGACGCCCGCGTCAGAGCGGACGTACAAGAGGTCCGCCACTCGCTCCGGTCATGTTGCCCGCCACGACGCGGGGGGCACGTAGTACCGCGTGGCCTCGCCGCAGAGCGCTTTCCGGCCCGGCCCTGGCGCCGCGCTTGTTGTTGACGACGGTGCCACCGCCAACGACTCCGCTCACGGTCACCGTCCCATGTGCGTGCGCCTGCCTGCGCGGTCGCACTGACCCGACCCGAGCCGGCCGGTTCCGCGTAACCCGGCGCGCGGCGATGCGACGCGACGTGAGCCGGATCCGTGCGCGCCTGTCGGTCGGCACGAGGAGCCACTCCGGCCGAGCTGCTGCCCACGACCCTCCGTGGACCGGCCTCTCGACACGACACGAGTCGGAGCGGAACCTTGCACGGAATCTCTCTCAACCTCAGCGACTCCACCTGACCTGACGACGCACGCACGCCACAGGCAGCAGCAGGAGCAGCGCATCGCCCGATCCGAACCCCCACGAAAACGCATGTGATCCACGCCATCACTCCGCAGTATTCCAGCAGCACCCACCCATCCCTACCCGGGACAGCACAGCGCGGCAGGTCCACGACCACGACCAAAACGCCAATTATCTCCAGGATTGGTCGACTCATAACCACGAGTTTACCCCATCCCGGACATGTCGCCCGGCCACCCAGCACGGCCGCACGACCATTTTCCGCCGGCGCTAAATCGAAGAGGAATAAATAAACAAAAACAAACAGAAACAACAATTAAGAAATCCCGGCGGCGTGGAGGCCGGCCGGCCAGGGGCCTGAGGCCGACGGGTCCGGCCGCGCGCCGTTCCTGTCGCCGGGAAAGGAGGCGACGAGGAGGACACGCTCTCCCCAGCGCCGTATTTGGTACTACTATGCTTGTAGTATGTACTGTACGTGCGTGGTGGTATCCGAGATCGGCGATCGACGCGATGGGGATGGAGACGGCCGGGCCTGCGCGTGATAAATGCCGCCCCCATCGGCAAACAGTTCGACGAAAGGAACCGCTCCGGCGCTCTTGTGCGGGGACGGATCCAGGCGCTTGTGAGAAAATAGTAGCGCCGTATGTACAGACACACATCACACTCGAATTTACGTGGGCCCGGTTACATACGGCTGCACATGTGGCACGGCGTTGATTTTTTCCATTTCTGGTTCATGTACGATCGGAGCTGATCTACTGTCAAACACCGTTGGATCGAATCGGACGGTCGATATATGGTGCTCGGGCAAATTGACTATCGCTGTCAGACAGATTGCGTTCCGCTTCATTGGCTGGCAAATCGAGGTTTCTGTGCGTAATCTTGGTTCCTTTCGCGTAGCTTAACTTAGGCAGCCGAGGTTGGGGTGCAAATACTACTCCACGTACTGCTGCTAATAACGGCAAATGTGTCGAGCCAATATCGTCGTTTAAGTCTATTGTAGTGGCTGGTTTGACTGCTACGGCATTACGGCAACCACTCCAACCAGATTAGGACTGCCGGATGAATTTAATAAGCAGCTTCAATGAGCCTGGCGTGACGGAAGAGGCCAAGACGAAGCGCGAATTCGGATGAGGGTGGCGTCACCATGTTTTGTTCCCCAGTGGTCTACTACTACTTCCTCCATTCCAAAATATAGTGCGTTCGCGCTTCTCGAAATCCAACTTTAGCCATAAATTTAACTAACGAGACCAACTGCGGCGGGAGAAACAATTATATAATTGAAAACTTCTTTTGAATACAAATTCACTGATATAACTTTTGCTCCCGCCGCAATCGGTCTTGATAGTTAAATTTACGGTCAAAGTTGAAGCACGAAGATAGAGAAAGCACTACATTGTGGAATGGAGTGAGTACTACTCTACTAGTAGCAGCTGGTTCCCGGAAATGGTAAAAATATTTACTTGTGCTACAATTAAAACCTGTAAAACCGCTACTAGTATGAATGTTACCCCTCCGGTCCTTTTTAGGTGGTGTTTGGTTCTCTAGTCTTATGACTTTTTCTAATCCTTAGGACTTTTTGAAAAAGACTCTCAAGGAGGTGCTTCTAAGGACTTTTAGCAAAAAGTCCCAAAAAAGTCTCATCCTGTTTGGTTTGCTAGGGACTTTTTCTAGTCCCAAAATAAAAAAGTCCCTGGAAACAAACACCCCCTTGCTCCGCGTATTAGATTTGAGTCAAATCAAATTTTGTAAAGTTTGAACAAATTTATGTTAAAAAATATGAACATCCACAATACCAAATAAGTATACTATGAAACTAAATTTCTTAACAAATGTAAACATATTGATTTGACATTGTCAATGTTGGTGCATTTTTCTATAAATTTAGGCAGAGTAGAGATACTTTCACTTCAGACGAAACTTATATGCATAATCAAAAGGACCGAAGGGAGTAGTATGATCATAGGTGCACATGGACACAATGTTTGTGTGTTCCTGAGAAGTCGTATTTCTGTTTTTTTTATGTGAAAACAAAACCATAGATGTAGAAGACTAGTAGAAAAACACAAACATGTAGGTTTTTCTGCAACATAAAATCACTTGCGGTTTGATGCCAAAAAAATAATATAATAACTTGCGGTATATGCTTACTTTAACTTTAAAATAGGGATGCACTCAGTTTTAATTCAATGAACTAAAACCGTGACATTTATTATGGATTCAATGAACTAAAACACAACACTTATTACGGATCGGAGGGAGTATTTTTCTTAACACAAGATAGTGATGTACTTGCTCTGTTCATATGCACCCTTTTTTTTGTGAGTTTATTTCTAATGTGAAAAGTCATTGCCTGAGTTTACAACAGTTGTATATCACCTCGATTCGCCGATTAGATGAAAATTCTTTTATCGAAAATACATTACCTGGCTTGCTGTATGATAACTTGATATGAGCTTTTCCTATGTCCATGAGAAATCTACTTTTCCGCCAAATTTGATTTGTACGTGTGTCTACCTAGCCTGGACATGCCTACGTTGTTTCAGAAGTTTTTGACCCCATATCATGGTTTTTCTTTTTGTTAGAGAAACTCCTATGTATTCATCAACCGTCATGGCAACATAGAGAACACCAGAAATAACAAAAATTATGTCTAGGTTCGTAAACTACCCAGCGACGACTAGAACCACCGGAGCGAGCCGAAGGTGCACCACCGTCATCGGCCCTCCCTCGTCAGAGCTAGACAAACCTTCTTAAGTCATCGTGCTAAGGCCTCACATGCCCTGTGCACCATGATAACAACTATCACCAATGAAGAGAAGCGTTGATCGAAACGGTCAAACATATGCAAAGACACAACGATCCAAAACAATCCACTGAAAATCAACACCGACCAAATCCCGCGAGATCTACACCACCAGATGCCCTCTCCGATGATGGTAGGCACACCATCGGGACATGGATTAGACGTGGTAGACATTATTCCTACAAGGGGACATCGCCATCCCCACACAAACCCAACGAAGACGCTGATCTAAACAAAAACGAGAGTGGAGTCTCTCTCGCCGGCGAGGGGCCAGGGCCCTTCGCACCTCCACGACCGATTTGACTAGCGAACATGTGTGCTATGCCACTAAAAGTACAACATTGGATTAATGAAGGTTCTAAACTTACAATTTTTCTGGCATGTTTCGTTTTGCAAAATGACAGTATAAAAGCAAACTGAAGACATAAAATCATGTGCCCGCCTTACAAATCCGAATGGACGTGTGTTTCCTTAGCGAGTTACCAATTTAGGTTCATATGCACCCATTTACAAACAAAAATGTTGAGAAAAGTGGACGACCCTGTACTTTTAAAACCAAGGCAATTATTTTGCATGTTCCATTAATTAAGAAAATAAATTGTTCCCATCTATTGAAGAAAAAACAGGCAAACACCATAATCCTAAAAAAAAATAATGTTCTATACATAGTAATGCAGATTTAATGTATTATTCACGGGTAGAAAAAGCAGAAGCAAGAAAAAGGTTCAATATATCTCAATGATAAAGTTGAAAGTTTGTACCCTCGAGTAGCAGCTCACATAGATATCTTGACATGTACACAAAGTAGAATTTCTTTTACCCGTAATAAGTTAATGATCTAGAGTGTCGATTTTTGCTTCAATACACTCCTCTAGATTTTTTTTAATAGATTTCAATACGGATTGAAGGTTGTCATTAAAAGTAATCCCTTTAATAAAAAAAGGTTTAAATTGTTGTGATCTCTCGTTTGATCCATTGAAGGAATACGTGTTAGAATTAGTTGATCCTGAATGTACGAGAATACCCTTTTTCGGTATCTTTAAGATCCGCCCAAACTTTTTAGGGGTGTGCCGAAGCAAAACTGGTTTTGTCCATTTTTTGGATTCACGCGGTGCAACCCAGTTGATTATTTTCTTAAAAAAAGAGGGAGGAAAATTCATGTAACTGAAAACAGCAAAGCTGCTTTTTTCAAGTAATACAAACACCACCATTAATCTCTGTGCTTCCAGCAACAAAAGCCAGTAGTACACACACCACCATTAATTGAGTAGCAGCACTCCACTCCACCAGGGAGGAGACGTTCACATCACTCACACAGGCGAGCGGGCATATCGTACGCGTACATGCAGAGAACGCTCGCTCACTGCACATGCCACACATATTCCGGGGAGCACGAGCAAAGCAGGAGCGCACGCCTCCTCATCAGCACTGCTATAAAAATACCTGCCCCTGCACAACTGTACAAGTATACTTCCAAGTCGCTTAGTAAAACGGACGAAAGGGCGTACGTACTGTACACGATTTTACAGGGGAGAGGGAGGGGGACTGAGGAAAGCGGCTAGCACCACTCGTGGGGTTAAAACCCCAAGGACAGGTCCAGCGGCGGCAGCGGCCAGAGCCAGAGCAAGCAAGCGGCCAGAGGAGGAGGGAGCGAGCAAGCCGAGCCCAAGAAAGCGAAGCCGGGCCGAGGCAAGCAAGCAGCCAGCTGTGACCGCAGCTCCGAAGCAAGCGAGCAAAGGAGGCGGCGAGCATGCCCCTCTCCGGCGGCGGCGGCGCTCGGATCTGCCGGGGGGCGGCGGCCGGCGCGCGGCGTTAGGCCGTCGGGAGCTCGCGGCCGCGAGATCCGACGGGGCGGCTCCTCGGATCGACTGTCTCCCGGCTCCGGCGGCCGTGACGGCGGCGCCCCCGCGCATTCCGGCGGCCGGGGATCGGGGTTTTCTGCCGTCCTCGGAGGCGGCAACTTGGGCGCAACGCCCGCGGTGATTTCCCGGGGAGGAAGGATCAGGAAGCGTGACTGCGCACGGCAAAAGGGGCTCTCGGCTCCCTTCCATTCCATCCCATTCCGTTCCGTTCCATTCCCTGGCGAGTGAGTTGGCGAGGAGGAGGAGGAGGAGGAGCCGGGAAAGCGACGGGTTTATTAGGGAAGGCGCTGTAATTTGGCCTGAAAAGGAGGAATCTTTCCTCCGCTCTCCCCTTCCTTCCCCCGCCTCCGCCCGCGCACGCTCTTTTATTGCTGCCTCCCCTTCATCAGATCGGTCTCTGATTGCCCTTTTTCATCGCAACAAAAAATGAGGCTCTCGTCGCCGGCGGGCGCCGTCCTCCCGGCCCAGGCGCCGCCGTCGCCGGAAGGTACGGTATTCCTCTGTCTCCTGCCCCGTCCGTGGGCTGCTGCCCTCGCTCTTCATTTATTCGCTGTCCGTGTGATTTGGAGTTTGTGGGACTACCAGTACTACTACTGGGCTCTCGCTTGTGCTTGTGATTTTTTTCCTCGGAGGCTCTCTCCACGGATTGATTATAGCCGTGTGATCAGGCCATCGTACCCCAATGCGTCGAATTCGGGTCCGGGGTAATATTTGGATTTGTTGGGGGTTGCTGCAATCGGTATGAAAAATGCTTCTTGTGTGTTTTGGGGGTACTTTTATGCCTGTGAAATTTCAGTTCAGTACTAATTTCTTTGGAGTGGAATTTCGGTTCTGCAATCTCGCCTATTTCCCATCCAATTTCCTGCTGTGTGTGTTAATTTGTTATTTTAGTTTTACTGAAATATGTCTGTTTGCGTCTGCATAATTGTTGATTTTCCACGAAGATGAAAAATAAATTAATAACCTTAGGCCACTAATTAGAAGTTCATTTCGTTGCATGCCCGCCTTCTTGAATAATCTTCAAGACCAGCATATATGAATTCAGAGCTGTTACAGCCCCTTGAGCCATCATTATCTGTTAAAAATCAACACTGACAAGCCTGCTGCTCATATGATTTTGCCATTACAGTTGCTGAGGAGCACAAGTGCCTGAATTCGGAGCTATGGCACGCTTGCGCCGGCCCGCTCGTCTCCTTGCCCGCGGTCGGCAGCAGGGTGGTGTACTTCCCACAGGGACACAGCGAGCAGGTTGGTGCAAAATTCCACCTCCAGTGCAAGGAACTTTGCATGATCCTGAATCCTAGCTTTCGGCGTCAGAACAGAAAAAATCTGGCTTAATTATGTTAGAAATCGTTTGCTTTCTTTGTGTCTGTCGATTTACTGGGTGAATTTCTGTCTCAGGTAGCCGCGTCGACGAATAAAGAGATCGAGTCTCAGATCCCCAACTATCCCAATTTGCCTCCACAGCTTATCTGCCAGCTGCACAATGTGACCATGCATGTAAGTGTTGAGTTTTGGAGCACACATTTTTACCAGCCATGTAATATCACTGCTATCTTTGTGTTTGATCATTGGTTTTTATTACCTTCAGGCCGATGCAGAGACGGACGAGGTCTATGCGCAGATGACCTTGCAACCGCTTAACCCGGTAATTCATATTTACCATGTGCCATGTGAAAGTTTTTTTGACTCAGTATCCAAGAGAGTAACTTTAGCTTGCTTCTCTTTTCAGCAAGAGCTGAAGGATCCGTATCTACCTGCTGAATTAGGTACTGCAAACAAACAGCCAACGAATTATTTTTGCAAAACATTAACTGCGAGTGACACAAGCACGCATGGCGGCTTCTCTGTTCCCCGGCGAGCAGCTGAGAAAGTGTTTCCTCCGCTGGTCTGTGCCGCTTCCCTACACTTTCCAGCTTGATTTTTGAATTTTACTTGATTTCATGGAGTGAGCCGAATCATCAACTCTTCTTCTAACTTGCCTGTAACATTTTGTAGGATTTCACTATGCAGCCTCCAGCACAGGAGTTGTTTGCAAAAGATCTTCATGGCAATGAGTGGAAATTCCGTCACATCTTTCGCGGTGAGTGGTTCTCAGTCTCTGATATCTTCTGAAAAATGTGTCAGGGAACAATGTCAAGCATGATTCTTTCTGTTTACTCTATTTTCCCCCGATGAAGGTTTATCTTAAGAAGAGTTAAGAGAATGGAGAAGCTTACTGAAAAGCTCTTATTTTGCAGGTCAGCCAAAGCGGCATCTTCTCACTACAGGCTGGAGTGTCTTTGTAAGTGCAAAGAGACTTGTCGCTGGGGACTCTGTCCTATTTATCTGGTATGTTCATTGTTCCAACACTCAGATGATAACTAGGCATCCCTCTCTCCTCGATGTCTACTCCAGCACACAAATTCTCATCGGTCAAATTTGTGTATCCCCTTGAATTTTCAGGAATGACAACAATCAGCTTCTTCTGGGAATTCGCCGGGCAACTCGGCCACAAACTGTCATGCCATCTTCTGTCCTATCTAGCGATAGCATGCACATTGGTCTTCTTGCTGCAGCTGCTCATGCTGCTTCAACAAATAGCCGGTTTACAATCTTTTATAACCCAAGGTAAAAAAAATTGTATGCATTTGTTTGTTCTGTGTTTTTCCTTCTGAATGCTTTAAGTTTAAACTCTTCTGTTTGTGCAGAGCCAGTCCTTGCGAGTTTGTTATACCACTTGCCAAGTATGTAAAAGCCGTGTATCATACCCGTATATCGGTGGGGATGCGTTTCAGGATGCTTTTTGAGACAGAAGAGTCAAGTGTTAGGAGGTATGCCAAATTTAACTTTGATGTGCTTTTCATCTTTTATTCTAGACAAGCTGCAGCAAGAAACGGTATTAACTATTAGCAGTCTTACCTAAAAATCATTAAACTGTCTAACCATACTGATTATTCTTATTTTTCAGATACATGGGGACAATTACAGGAATTAGTGATCTCGATGATGTTCGTTGGCCAAACTCACATTGGCGCTCTGTAAAGGTATATTTATGGGCTAGCACTTATTATTGCCTCCAGTCAAGTCTGTTCATGAACATCGCCTGTTGTTTACCATGCACCATGCAAAGTTTTTGTTAGACAAGATGAATTCCTATAGATATTGCTTACTTTTTCTTGGTACCAACCTCACAGTTTAGCATGACAGAAAAGTTTGTCTATGAAAAATGCAGGTTGGCTGGGATGAATCAACTGCTGGAGAGAGGCAGCCAAGGGTGTCACTTTGGGAGATTGAACCCCTGACAACTTTCCCGATGTATCCTACTCCTTTTCCTCTTAGACTGAAGCGACCTTGGCCAACAGGCTTGCCTTCTCTGCATGGTATGATGGACAGCTGGTCTTTAACAAGCATTCGTAAATAGCTATGCTCGAATAATTGTGTAGCATTCTTTCAGCATGGAGTGTTATAAATTATCTTTCTCTTTCTGTAGGTGGTAAGGATGATGACTTGACTTCCTCGCTCATGTGGCTTCGAGATAGTGCAAACCCTGGTTTCCAGTCGCTGAATTTCGGTGGTGCTGGCATGAATCCCTGGATGCAGCCAAGGCTGGATGCGTCGTTACTTGGCCTACAACCTGACATTTACCAAACGATGGCTGCGGCTGCATTCCAGGACCCAACAAAGATGTCACCCACGATGTTGCAGTTCCAGCAGCCACAGAACATGGTTGGTAGGGCTACGCCGCTTCTGCAAAGTCAGATTTTGCAGCAAATGCAACCTCAGTTTCAGCAGCAGTCATACCTTCAAAACATGAATGGCACCACGATCCAAGGCCAGGCTCAGTCTGAGTTCCTTCAACAGCAGCTCCAACGGTGCCAGTCCTTCAATGAGCAGAAGCCACAGCTTCTCCAACAACAAGAATCAAATCAGCAGCAATCGCAGGGTATGCAAGTCCCTCAACATCAGCATATGCAACAACAGAAGAATATGGCAAACTACCAGTCAGCATATTCTCAACTCTCCCCAGGTCCTCAGTCTTCACCTACAGCACTGCAAACGGCCTTACCGTTTTCGCAGTCTCAGAGCTTTTCGGACACGAATATGAGCTCATTGTCCCCATCCGGCGCCCCCGCCATGCATAATACCTTGGGGCCATTCTCATCAGAAACAGCTTCACACCGGAGTATGTCAAGGCCTACCGCGGTACCTGTCCCTGACTCATGGTCGTCAAAGCGAGTTGCAGTGGAGTCTCTGATTCCTTCTCGTCCTCAGTCCACCACGCACATGGAACAGCTATCCTCAACACCACCTAGCATACCTCAAAGCTCTGCATTGGCGCCACTTCCTGGAAGAGGTTGCTTGGTGGATCAAGATGGGAGCTCTGATCCTCAGAATCATCTTCTGTTCGGCGTTAATATAGACTCACACTCACTTCTGATGCAAGGAGGTCTTCATGACGAGAATGATTCGACGGCAATTCCCTATTCCACTTCCAATTTTCTGAGCCCTTCTCAACATGATTTCTCCTTGGATCAGACACTAAATAGTTCAGGATGCTTGGATGAGTCGGGATATGTGCCATGTTCACACACTCCTGATCAAGTCAATCAACCACCTGCAACCTTTGTGAAGGTGAGTGGCTTTCTCTATATGACGAGCAATCATGTTACTTCTTCCTTGAAACTATCTTGCTTATTTCCCTGAAACTATGTTGCTTCTTTAACAATATATAGCTGCTATCTGTTTTGCCCATTTCGTGACTATCAATCTATAGAAAGACATGTCTTAAAATTGGTAGACACACATCTGATGCTATTTTTACTCAACTTTTGGAGTATTGACCGCACACTACAACTAGATGCAAGAAAAAGAATACTCTGATGTTTTGGTAAATTGTTCCATCACCGCATTTGATGTGTTATTTTTTCTCCATGTGAACATCAAACAGGTTTACAAATCTGGAACCTACGGAAGGTCGCTTGATATCACCAAGTTTAGCAACTATCATGAACTACGTAGGGAACTGGGGCGCCTATTTGGCCTTGAGGGCCAGTTGGAAGACCCTATGAGATCAGGCTGGCAGCTTGTATTCGTCGACCGGGAGGAGGATGTCCTTCTGGTTGGCGACGACCCTTGGCAGTAAGTTCCTTGACCGCCCTGACGATGATCTGTGTTACTTCATTTTCCATGCTGTTTTTTAACAGTGGTGCCGCATGCTTCCAACTTTGCAGGGAATTCGTGAACAGTGTGTCCTGCATAAAGATCCTGTCCCCGCAGGAGGTGCAGCAGATGGGCAAGCAGGGCCTGGAGCTCCTGAGCTCGGCCCCCGGGAAGAGGCTAGGCGGTGGTGGTGGCGGTAGCAGCTGCGACGACTATGCGAGCAGGCAGGAGTCAAGGAGCCTGAGCACCGGGATCGCGTCGGTCGGCTCGGTCGAGGTCGAGTTCTGAAGAGAGCAAAGGCCCTCGCTTAATGCTGTAGCTTCGCCGCGTATGTTTCTGCAGCCTTTTTTCCTTTCTCTCCTAGTTTTCGAGACCCGGAACTGGAAAGCAAGCACATAGACCATTCGTACTAGCTCTTTAAGTCATGTACTACCGCCTAATAATCATGCCATGTGATGATATCATGTTGAGAAGAAGTAGGAACTGTACCGTGATCCGTAAACCCCCCTTTTGGTAAGCCTGCCAAAACCCTGCTCTGTGGAGTGCTCCTTACTAATCCTGTGAATGTAGGCTCTAGTCATCAATTCTCTTGTCGTTGTTGCAGTTGCCTATCTTGTTCATATTCTGCATTGACATTGCATTTTTGGGTTCCACATGCATCAATGGCAAGACACCAGAATTCAGTTAGCAGGCTCCAGTGAAGTGATCTTCATGGCCTCACTTTCAGATCAGTAGCGCCCTGGAGTTACCACCATTTGCTGTTACTGGCGTTGCCAATCGGAACTGGCATGGCCATTTATTTACCTGTACATGTAGATGTAGAAAGGCGCTGTGGTGCAGGACCATGGTGGATAGGCCCAAAGATGGACAGAGGCCACCTTTGGGGGGAAGAGGAATGTATGTAGGCATCCACCCCCATCATTCCCACCCTTTTGAGGCTTTGGCTTTGCACGCGTAGAGCTGGACCAGAGCGGCACCCCACCATGTGAGGGCTACAGGTCCCATCCGACCCACTCATCCCCTTGTGCAAAGACTAGAGCAATCGAATTGGGGATTTCACTTTTGAAATTAGGAGAAAAGGAAAGATTGATGATGTGATGCGATGCCCCTCCTTCCATCCATCCATCCATCCATCACGCTCGCACCCATTTCTTCAAGCCTGAATTAATGGCGCTCCCAATCCAGCCCCGTCCCCAGGTACCCGTCACTCCATCAGTCCATCTCTCTCCCACCTGGCCCGATGCTCGTCCCAAGGGGCGCCGTGCATCATCACCTATGCTAGGACGAACCTCACCTCGGTGGGGATGTATCTCCGGTCGCCGTCGGCGGCACACGTGGTGGCCGAAAGCGGCGGCGGCGCGTATCATGGTTGCACACACGCACGCATCCATCTCCATGTGGACGATGATGCTCGGTGACATGCACGCACCACCCGAGCGATCTTTCCCCGGCGGTCCGGGCCATCGCGTCCCCACGCCGATCGGCTCAGGATTCCTCCGTCGCGCTAGGATCTCCGGCCGGCCCCACCGCCGGATCTCGATTTTTCCTTCCTTTCTTTCTTTCACGTGAAGGTGAGGTTGAACGGAGAGTTGAAGCGCGCACGCAAGTGGAGTGGAGCGGAGGCGTGTTATCCACTGGCGTCGCCGTCGGCGGCGGTACGGCGCCAGGGTGCGGTGCCCTGCTCCGCGGGGGTGACGGACAGGAACCGGCGGCCCGGCCGTGGCCAGGCGAGGAGAATCTGTCGCGCTGCCTTGCCTGGTGTGCTGGTTTAAGGAAACAGCGCACGCGGGGTCGACGCGACACGACCATGATGCCCAGCTGCCGCTGTTGCTACTGCTGGGAATTTCTTCTCTCTCCACTCGTCGACGAACCAACTTGCGAAAGATGTGTGCGGTTCTGTAAATCACTTCTTTTTTGCGGAAACTGTAAATCACATTTTTTCGCGAGGGAACTATAAATCACGTTTTTTGGGGGACAATTACATTCTCCCCTTAACTATAAATCGCAATACTTGCTCACGACCTCTTGGATGATGTATCCTCGATGGTTGGGAGACTTTGTCTCATGATTACGGATGAGTTTGTTACAATGGGGCTGTCTCAAAATTCTTGTGCTCATGCAATCAAGAATGACCATTGGACCAAAAATATTGTGCCCTCTTGTTCCATACCATGGATTGGATCGAGGCTACTGGCCAACCACACATTGACAACAACTCTCTTCTTTGGATCGGCCGGCCAATCCTCCGGATCAAGACCGCCGTCATCGTACGTGTCCTGCCCCGGTTGCCCGGTGTACAATTTTGGTCGTTGCGTGTGCGTGCCCGGTTGCTAGGCGTGGACTTTTGGCTCCGAGTCACCCACTTGTCTGTCCTTGAAGTTGCATTCGCCTTCGTCATGGATCATCTCAAACAACTGCCTGTCTAGGTTGGCATACGCTGGCTCGCCTGGTTGAGACATGCCAGCAAAAAGAGAGCGGAGGAATATAGGTCCGCGTTGAACAATGTCTTTAGTGGTCAAACGTTATATCTTCGAGACCATGTCAAATATCTAAAACATCACTCCTTTGTGAAATGGATAGATTAACAGAGTAGAGAACTGCACGTGCCATTTGTGCCAAAAAGAGAAAATTTGACAATCGGATTTTAGCCGCTTTGTACTTTTTACCCGAAAGTAATTGTTTCAGGTGCAACTTTTTACAGATTTGAAACATCCGCCACATGGCTAGTTACCCACCTCCATAATTCATACGGCAAAAAGAGCCACTAACTAAATGTCAAACAGTATTGACTTCGAGTGTGAAACCTTTGTTTACTTTGCGGCGCCGCCCTGTCCAAATCTACACCCCACCCAAAAGCTCGCTTTTCACAGAGACGGGCATAAACAGGACCAGGGTTTCCCACAGAAGAAGATGACAAGCACAGAAATGCAGTTAAAGTAAACCCAACTTCAACTACCCTCTGGCTCTAATCTGTCTCGGCAGAGAGAGAAGATAATATCTCCTTTCCTTGACCGCCTCCTCCTCGTCGCTCGCTCACTGTACCTGTCACCGGGCTGGGACCTGGTTCCGTCTGCTCCGGAGTTCCCGGCTTAAACCAATCGATTGTACCCACATTATCAAAGGGCACAGAAAGTGAATATGAGTGCAATAATGCATCTGCTTACAAGCTCATTAAGATGCCAAGGTCAGGATTCATTTCACTTGGTATGAAATTTCATCTTTCAGACTACATGCACTGTACACGCACTTGCGGTATGTGAAGCCTCACTTGTCTGAAATCTGAAATAAGTTGAGGTCTGTCAGCAGACGGTCCAACATTGCGAACAAGTATGCATGCATGCATGACCCAATTAATTAGAAATGCATGCATGCATGCTTCTGTCCCTGCTCCACACAAAGGCTGCAGCTTCATTTCAGATTAGGTCTGATAATTCACTGCAGAGCAGGTCCTTGCTTGTTGTGTCTAACCAGATACCGGTACTTCTACATAATGCATAGTACTAATCTCCTTTTAAGAGCATGATTAACAGTACTACCAGTTGATGGCTATATGGAGCCTATGGCCATCCACTCTAGTCACTCTTATATTGACAGCACGAACACATAACACAAGTCCAATTGATCATCATAATCCATAAAATACAAACAATGTGCTGAAAATGACACCATGAATGGGTGAACCCTAATTTTCTTTATTTTATTATCATTTAAAAGCATGTGCTAGTAACCCTGGATTTGGACCACTCTGTCAATCTCAGTTGGGAATTTAAGAGGTTAACAACAAGATAGGCGTATGACTAAAGACCACCGGAAAATAATGCAAAACGACATTAATGGCAGAAACAGCAGTGTATGCCCTAGCTAATATTTGTATGAGAATACACACATCAGCTGGGCCCAATTAATCCTTGTGAGGACATGCACTACTGTGGTTGTTAATCACCAGGACATCGGTGCATCACACAGTACAAGCTAGTACTCTATCCGGTATACTTTAGAGAATTGTACTATTTTCGGTACAGTATCGTGTCTTTGATTTCCCTGTGGTGGAGTGGTCTAGGTAGAGCAAAGCAGAGAAGAGAGTGCCGATGATGATTAGGAGGGAATCAATGGGGCCTTTTTAATTATGGGATCCTCATGTCATTAAAGAGAGAAGACACATATGCAAAAGTCTCATATGCAAATAACTGAAAAAGAATGCAAGATATGCAGGCACGGCGTTGCCTGGCCTGCCCCATGTTTTCCCCGCTGAGCTGAAGCCACTCTCCAGGAGGCAAACATGCGGCTTGTCCAAACCTAAACCTCACTAGTCAACAGTTGTAAAGTTTAACCAACTTTATAGAAGATTTTGCTGCCCTCAAACCCGGCGGTCCGACACTCGTCTCCTTCGTCGGACTGGTGGCGCCGCGTGACGCAGCTCCGGGCGAGCCGCATAATGCATTGCCCGGCTATTTAAGTCGACCCACGGCACCGAAACCCTACCATCCACGCCGTGCATCATCACCCTTACTACAAACCTCACCTCGGTGGGGATTTATCTCCAGTCGCCGTCGAGGGCACACGTGGTGGCTGAAAGCGGCGGCATACATCATGGTTGCACACACGCATCCATCTCCATGTAGACGATGGAGGGGGGAAATGCCCGGTGACATGCACGCACCAGCGCCGCCCGAACTTTCTCCGGCGATCCGGGGCATCGCATCCCCACGCCGATCGGCTCAGGATTCCTCTGTCACGCTCAGATCTCCAGGCGGCCCCATCGCCGGATCTTGATTTTTTTTCTTTTCCTTTCTTTCTTTCCTACTATACTCTACACGTGAAGGAGATGAGATGAGTGGATGAGGTTGAGCGGAGAGTTGAAACGCGGACGCAAGTGGAGCGGAGGCGTGTTATCCATTGGCGTCGCCGTCGTCGACAGTATGGCGCCAGCAGTGGTGCCCTGCTCCGCGGGGTGACAGACAGGAACCGGCGGCCCGGCCGTGGCCGCTACGTAGTGATGAAGCCATGTACCTAGGGTAGGGGCACGAACCTGTCCAAAGAGTCCTACCCTAGGACATCCCTAGAAGAAGTCACCTTTCAATCGACTTGAAGGTATCCCACTCGACGGGTTCAAGACACTCGACCAAGAAGCTATCACTCGACCATGAAGCCAACCACTCGACTACCAGGAGACCTATAGTCACTCCGCAGGCAAACAGTCAGCTGTTAAGTAGTCTTTATGGTCATTATAGCACTTTATTAGGAGGGGGCCGGCTAACTCTATATAAGCCACCCCCCTCCTCAGTATGAAGGGTTCGCACCCCTGTTATTCACACACGCATAATCCAATCGACCGCCTCCGGGCACCGAGACGTAGGGCTGTTACTTCCTCCGAGAAGGACCTGAACTCGTAATCCTCGTGTGCTTACAGCTCCTCCATAGCTAAGATCTAGCCTCTCCATACACCCCCCTACATCACTGTCAGAGTTAGAACCACGACAGTTGGCGCCCACCGTGGGGCAGGAATCTTAGCGCCTAGTTGGAGAAGTTGCGATCTTTTCCGATCTCTTTGGTCATGGTTTCTCGCGGAGTTTTGGTGGAGGGCCACGAGATCCGTCTCGGCGCGCTCACGTTCATCGCCGACGACTCCGCCTGGCTTCAGGAGGCACCACTCGACATCGACGCGCTCCCCGTTCGCGGCGCGACGCACTTCCGCGCGTGCATTCGTGGCGTCCTCCTGCGGCAGCCGTCGACCCAGTATCAGTCGGCCCCCGTGTCGTCTCCCCGCTCTGTCTCCCACCGGCGCAAGCGCTCCGGCCGGTCGAGACTTCGGAGGTGGGTGAAGCATGCCATGGCCCGCCAGTCGGCAGCCCCGCAAGTCGCGACAATCGAGCCCGACGAATCCCTCTACGGCATGTTCGACCTGTCGACTGGTTCCGCGAGAACCGCATCCGAGTGCGACAGCAGCGACCCGGCGGCTGAGGTTCTGACGGTCGATGGAACACACAGTCCTCCCGGTTTCCCTCGCACCGATGGAGGCGCGGGTGGAGGCGACCCGTCGCATCCTCATGATGAATATCTCCCCGAACCTCTCACGTTAGTGCAGCGAGAGGAGCTTCGCCGCCGGAACATGGATGCACTCCACACTCCTATCGTCGGAGAAACCCCCGAGGCCCGGGCCTTGGAGGACGCGCGCTTGGCTAACTTGGCCGAGCGCACTCGACTGGAGAATCTCCAGCGAATACTCGACGAGCAAGCGCGTCAGCGGGCTCCCGAGTCCAGTCGACGTCAACTCTTCCCGCCTACGCAGGTATATCGAACCCCAGTTCAGAATTTGGCAGCCGCGGCCCGTATAGCGGAATCGATTCAGCCCTCCTAGTCGGAGGCTGGCAGGGGCTTGTTGCAAATCAGAGCGTTGCTTCGGGCGGCGGGAAACCAGAATTCCGTCGTTTCTCAGTCGCGGAATAGGATCCACAGTCGATCCGCTGCAACAGATACAGTCCAGTCGGCTCACAGCCCGAGGTCGCCCCCGAGGCGTGAGGGACGTGGTGACCGGCATGATCAGTACAGGAGGAATGAGCAGTATGATCACCGATTCGATCGTGATGATCGACGTCGAGTGCCAACCCCTCCCCCGAGGAGTGGGTCGCATGCGCCTCGATGGCAAGATGACAGACGCCCTAATAGTGTTGGGCAGAGGATTCCAGTCGACCCCAGGGACCCAGGCTTTGATGCGAGATCCATCCTCGTTCAAGGTTTGGTTGACAGGAACAGAGCTCATCGAGAAGGCCACAACAGAGATGCGCCTGCCAGCAGCAGGGTACATGCTTCAGGGCCAGAGTGTTTCAGTCGAGCCATCAGGGCCACAGTGATTCCTCCCAACTTCCGGTTGGCGACCGGAGTCAGCAAGTTCACCGGCGAGTCTAAGCCTGACACTTGGCTCAAAGACTACCGAGTGGCTATCCAGATTGGTGGCGGCAATGATGAGGTGGCTATGAAGCATTTGCCTCTCCTGTTAGAGGGCTCAGCCAGAGCGTGGCTGAATCAGTTAGCACCCAGCAGCATCTACACTTGGGAGGATCTCTCTCGAGTGTTTGTCACAACCTTTGAAGGAACATGCAAGCGACCGGCAGGCCTTACAGAATTGCGGTCCTGCGTACAGAAACCGAGTGAAACTCTGAGGGATTACATCCAGAGGTGGATCACTTTGCATCAAACGGTTGAGAACGTACCAGATCACCAAGTAGTTTGTGCCTTTAAAGAAGGCGTCAAGAACAAAGAGTTGAACCTGAAGTTCGGTCGGACCGGAGAAATGTCTCTGAATCGGATGATGGAAATTGCCACCAAATACGCTAACGGAGAAGATGAAGATCGACTCCGGAGTGGCAAGCAAGAAACCGGAGGCAATTCCAGTCGGAAGCAGAAGCGGAAGGCCGAGCCAGCCGCTCCTGGGGAGGCCCTGGCCGTGGCCCAGGGAAAATTCAAGGGAAAACCCAAGGGGCTCTGGAACCCCAAGAAAGTCAAGGATCAAGATGGAAATGATGTTTTGGATCTGCCATGTCACATCCACACCAAAAAAGATGAAGAGGGTAATTTTATTTACCCAAAGCATACCACTCGACAGTGCCGGCTCCTAATCCAGCAGTTCCAAGGCAAACAGTCCAAGGACAAGGAAAAAGAGTCGGACAGAGTTGAGGACAAGGAAGACAGTGACGATGGGTACCCCCAAGTCAATTCCACCCTGATGATTTTTGCTGATGCCGAAAGCAAAAATCGACTGAAAGTCATTAACCGTGAAGTGAATATGGTTGCCCCGGCAACACCCAGCTACCTGAAGTGGTCTCAGACTGCCATCACGTTCGACCAGTCCGATCACCCTACGCACATTGCCACCCCTGGGAGGCAAGCTCTGGTGGCCGATCCAATTGTCGAAGGCACTCGACTGACCAAAGTCCTGATGGATGGTGGCAGCGGCCTGAACATACTGTATGCAGAAACGTTGAAAGGGATGGGCATTCCGATGTCCAGGCTCAGTGCCAGCAACATGAGTTTCCATGGAGTCATTCCTGGAAAGAAAGCTGAGTCACTCGGCTAGATTGCTCTCGATGTGGTTTTCGGTGATTCAAAGAATTACCGCAAGGAAAAGTTGACATTTGAGGTTGTGGACTTCCAAAGTGCTTATCATGCTATTCTAGGCCGGCCAGCTTATGCACGCTTCATGGCTCGACCGTGCTATGTGTATCTCAAGTTGAAAATGCCCGGCCCCAAAGGCGTGATCACCGTTACAGGCAATCGGAAGAAAGCAGAGGAGTGTTTTCAGAAAGGATCAAAGATCGCTGATGCTCAGATGTCAGTAGTCGAACTACAAGAGTACCAGAAGACTGCTGATCCGAGTGAATTGCTGCGAGCGAAGAAGCCAGCTTCAGAATCAGCTTTTCAGTCGTCCGGTGAAACTAAGCCAGTTCACATTCACCCGACCGACCCCAATGCCGCCCCGACTCACATCTCAACGACGGTCGACTCCAAATAGGAAGAAGCGCTCATCCAGTTCCTCCGTGAGAACTGGGACATCTTCGCATGGAAGCCTTCTGACATGCCTGGAGTTCCCAGGGGGCTGGCTGAGCACCGTCTACGAGTCGACCCGAAGTTCAAGCCTGTGAAAGAACATCTTTGACGGTCCGCCGTCCAGAAGAGGAAAGCCATTGGCGAGGAGGTGGCTCGGCTCTTAGCAGCGGAGTTCATCCGAGAGATTTACCACTCCGAGTGGCTCGCCAATGTCGTCATGGTCCCCAAGAAGGACAAGTCGCTTCGCATGTGCATTGACTTTAAACATATCAATCGGGCCTGCCCGAAAGATCATTTCCCTCTCCCCCGCATCGACCAGGTAGTCGACTCGACCGCGGGGTGTGAGCGTTTGTCTTTTCTAGATGCTTATTCAGGGTACCATCAGATCCGTCTGTATGGACCCGACGAGATCAAAACGGCTTTCATCACCCCATTCGGGTGCTTCTGTTATGTCACCATGCCCTTCGGCCTCAAGAATGCTGGAGCCACGTTCATGAGGATGATTCAGAAGTGTTTGCTCACTCAAATCAGTCGGAACGTAGAAGCATACATGGATGATATTGTGGTTAAGTCACGGAAAGGTTCCGACCTACTGACTGACCTTGCCGAAACCTTTGCTAACCTCAGGAGATATGATATCAAGCTCAATCCATCAAAGTGCACATTCGGAGTTCCAGGTGGAAAATTAGTCGATTTTCTCGTTTCCGAACGAGGAATCGACGCCAATCCCGAGAAAGTTGGCACCATACTCCGGATGAAGCGCCCTGTGCGTGTACACGATGTCCAGAAGCTTACAGGTTGCTTGGCCGCTCTAAGTCGATTCATTTCTTGTCTCGGTGAAAAGGCGTTGCCTCTTTACCGACTGATGAAGAAGTCTGACAAGTTCGAGTGGACTCCAGAAGGTGATGCAGCGTTAGCAGAGCTCAAAGCTCTGCTCTCCACCCAGCCGGTGCTTGCTGCCCCAATCAGTAAAGAGCCTCTGCTGCTGTACATTGCGGCCACGGGACAAGTTGTCATTACAGTACTTACGGTCGAGCGGGAAGAAGAAGGAAAGGCCTTCAGAGTTCAGCGCCTAGTATATTATGTGTCTGAAGTTTTGACCCCTTCGAAGCAAAGATATCCCCATTACCAGAAGCTCATATATGGGATCTACATGACCACGAAGAAGGTTGCACACTACTTCTCTGACCATTCCATTACAGTCGTCAGCGACGCTCCACTGTCAGAGATCTTGCACAACAGAGATGCAACTGGTCGAGTGGCAAAGTGGGCGATTGAACTCCTTCCCCTAGATATCAAGTTTGAAGCAAAGAAGGCTATCAAGTCCCAAGCAATTGCCGATTTCGTCGCCGAATGGATTGAACAGCAACTTCCGACTCAAGTTCACTCGGAGCACTGGACCATGTTCTTCGATGGATCTAAGATGCTGAATGGTTCCGGTGCTGGGATAGTCTTGGTCTCCCCCCGAGGAGATAAGCTCAGATATGTTCTCCAGATTCACTTCGATTCCTCCAATAATGAAGCAGAATATGAAGCACTCTTGTATGGGTTGCGCATGGCCGTTTCACTCGGCGTCCGACGCCTCATGGTCTATGGCGACTCAGATTTGGTGGTTAATCAGGTGATGAAGGAGTGGGACGTCAGAAGCCCAGCTATGACTGGCTACTGCAATGCAGTAAGAAAGCTAGAAAAGAAATTCGAGGGGCTAGAGCTTCATCACATCCCCCGACTGAAAAATCAAGCAGTTGATGATCTGGCAAAGATAGGCTCCAAGAGAGAAGCCATTCCCAGCAATGTGTTTTTGGAGCACATCCACTCGCCGTCAGTCCAGGAGGATCCTTTTACAGAAGAAACCCCGCAACCGAAAAGTGCCACAGATCCGACTGAAGTCGAAATTCCTGCTGTGGTCGACCTAGTCATGGAGGTCTTGGCAATCACTCCCGACTGGACGGTACCATACATCGCGTATATCTTGAGGAAAGAACTCCCAGAGGACGAGGAAGAGGCTCGACAGATCGTCCGCCGATCCAAGGCCTTCACAGTCATAAAGGGACAGTTGTATAGGGAAAGCGCGACTGGAATCGGTCAGAAGTGCATAACACCAGAAGAGGGTCAGATGATCCTTGATGATATCCACTCGGGGACCTGCGGTCACCATGCGTCCTCTCGGATCATTGTGGCTAAAGCATACCGAGCGGGATTTTACTGGCCAAGAGCAAATGAGATGGCAAAAGAGATAGTCGACAAGTGTGGAGGTTGCCAGTTCTACTCCAACATGTCACACAAGCCTGCATCAGCCCTGAAGACCATTCCACTCGTCTGGCCCTTTGCTGTCTGGGGACTGGACATGGTTGGTCCACTGAGAACAGGCAGGAGCGGATTCACGCATGTGCTTGTGGCAGTCGACAAGTTCACCAAATGGATTGAAGCCAAGCCTATCAAAAATCTTGATGCCAGCACTGCTATCGGTTTCATCAGAGAGTTGATATTCAGATATGGGGTCCCGCATAGCATCATCACTGACAATGGGTCAAACTTCGATTCGGACAAGTTCAGAGCTTTTTGCGCCTCTCAAGGCACACGAGTCGACTACGCGTCGGTCGCGCATCCTCAGTCGAATGGACAAGCTAAAAGAGCAAATGGTCTGATTCTCAAAGGACTGAAGCCTCGACTGATGCGTGATCTCAAGCACGCAGCAGGCGCTTGGGTCGACGAACTTCCGTCAATTTTGTGGGGGCTGAGGACCATCCCGAACCGGTCGACCGGAATAACGCCATTCTTTCTGGTTTATGGAGCCGAAGCCGTCCTGCCGAGTGACCTGCTTCACAACGCCCCCAGAGTCGAGCTTTATAACGAAGACGAAGCAGAGCAAGCCCGGCAAGACGCGGTCGACCTCCTAGAGGAGGAGAGGGAAATGGCTATGATCAGATCGACCATCTATCAGCAAGACTTGCGTCGATTCCATGCCAGAAATGTGAAGAGCCGAGCCTTCCAGGAAGGAGATTTGGTCCTCCGAGTGGATCAACAGAAACCACACAAACTTGATCCTACTTGGGAAGGCCCCTTCATCGTCACCAGAGTCCTCCACAATGGAGCGTATCACCTCTACAATGTTGATCACCAGATCGACGAGCCACGAGCTTGGAATGCGGAACTGCTCCGCCCCTTTTACACTTGAGTTCTCCCTTGAACGAGATGTAATAAGAAAAAATTTCTGCAGTTTATTTTTACCAAAGACAAGAGTGTTCCAATAATTGCTGTCACTCTTGTTTGCATACGAAATCCCCCAGTGGGTGACTTAGCTGCGAATCCGTTTCGCCTAAGTTTGAAAAAATCCTACCGAGTGGAAGGCAATCCTCCCACTCGGGGGCTTAGCTGCGAATCCGTTTCGCCTAAGTTTGAAAAAATCCTACCGAGTGGAGAGCAATCCTCCCACTCGGGGGCTTAGCTGCAGTCCAGTACTCGCCTAAGTTCTCCCACTTAGAGACTTAGCTGCAGTCAGGCACTCGCCTAAGTTTGAAAAAATCCTACCGAGTGGAGAGCAATCCTCCCACTCAGGGGCTTAGCTGCAGTCCAGTACTCGCCTAAGTTCTCCCACCTAGAGACTTAGCTGCAGTCAGGCACTCGCCTAAGTTTGAAAAAATCCTACTGAGTGGAGAGCAAACCTCCCACTCGGGGGCTTAGCTGCAGTCCAGTACTCGCCTAAGTTCTCCCACTCGGAGACTTAGCTGCAGTCAGGCACTCGCCTAAGTTTGAAAAAATCCTACTGAGTGGAGAGCAAACCTCCCACTCGGGGGCTTAGCTGCAGTCCGGTACTCGCCTAAGTTCTCCCACTCGGAGACTTAGCTGTAGTCAGGCACTCGCCTAAGTTTGAAAAAATCCAACCGAGTGGAGAGCAAACCTCCCACTCGGGAGCTTAGCTGCAACCCAGTGTTCGCCTAAGTGTTTAAATATCCTACCAAGTGGCGAGCAAACCTCCCACTCGGGGGCTTAGCTGCAACCCAGTGTTCGCCTAAGTGTTTAAAAATCCTACCGAGTGGCGAGCAGACCTCCCACTCGGGGGCTTAACTGCAACCCAGTGTTCGCCTAAGTGTTTAAAAATCCTACCGAGTGGAGAGCAAACCTCCCACTCGGGGGCTTAGCTGCAGCCCAACGCTCGCCTAAGTGTTTAAAAATCCTACCGAGTGGAGAGCAAACCTCCCACTCGGGGGCTTAGCTGCAGCCCAGCGCTCGCCTAAGTGTTTAAAAATCCTACCGAGTGAAGAGCAAACCTCCCACTCGGGGGCTTAGCTGCAGCCCAGCGCTCGCCTAAGTATTTAAAAATCCTGCCGAGTGGAGAGCAAACCTCCCACTCGGAGGCTTAGCTACAGCCCAGTGCTCGCCTAAGTACAGGGCACAACCCAATCCGCAAGGACGACGAGGCGCAAGTCGACTGCTACCTTCTCCTTCGGAGTTGTGCCGCAAATATAAGGTTATTCCGAGTGAAGATCGAATTCCACTCGACGGATCAAACCATGAAGATATTCAAAGAGAAATCAAGTTCAGATAAAGCCTAAAAGGTCCCAGACCTTAGATCAAAGTACCCGAGCCCTCGGCTCGGCAGAGTTTAACGGTTACAAATCCACTCGGCATTCCGAGGCAAATTTAAAGTGAAGCATAAAAGTTTTTCATTCCTCAGGAGGAGGACTAGAAGGGGCGACGAACTCGTCCAAGTCGATCCCGTCGGCAATACGAGAGGCAGCAGCGATGAAGGTCTCCATGAAGTCTTGAAAGTTGTGCTTCCTGGTATTGGCAACTTGGAGGGCAACCAGCTTTTCTTCTCGCGCCTCCTTGCAATGGACGCGGACCAGAGACAGAGCGACATCAGCACCACATCTAGCAGAAGATTTCTTCCATTCCGCCACTCGACCCGGGACTTCATTCAGTCGAGCCATGAGAGACTCGAGGTCGTTCTGAAGCGTCGTCCCAGGCCAGAGTGATGTGTCGATCCGCGACATCGCAACCTTCAGTCGAGCAAGGTAGTCAACAATACTGGTAACACGAGACTCTAGTCGGAGCACGTTCATAGCAGCCTCATCCTTCACGAGAGAATTGGCGGGGTCCAAGCCTGGCTCCACTCGACTGGTTTCCTCTTCGAAGTTCTGGCAGAATTATGCAAACACGATTCGAGAATCAGACAGTGGCTCTACACGGGTTTGGTAACTGCAAGACAGTCGGAGCAGAGTAATTACCTTCGAGCATGACGAACAGCTTCTTGGCGAGTCCACTGAGATAAGCCTCCAGATCGTTCCTCTTCCCCGCTAGCTCACCTGCCTTGTCATGCAGAGCCACGTTGTCGCCCTTCAGTCGGCTGACCTCTTGATTGGCTACCTCGAGAGCAGCTTTCAGTCTGGAGTTCTCCTGCTCAAGAGCTCCGACCGAGGCCATTTTCTCTTCAGCAAGCCTCGTTTTGTCCAAGACCTCCTTTTGTGCCTCTGCAAGATCTTGATCCTTCTTCTTCAGAGCTTCCTCCAGTTTATCTGCGGCGTGTCGAGTGCAATCAACATCAGGAATGGACAAGAAAGAAAAGCCACTCGTCAAGAATGGAGGACCTCACCAGCCGTACCTTTTGCTTCTTCTTGCGCCTTCTTCAAATTCTCCTGAGCAAGCTTCAAGTTAAGGTTGAGCTGGATCTGCTGATTCTCCAACTCAGCATAGCGAGCTACAAGTTCGCAAGATTTCTGTAAAAAGAAAAATCAGTCGACAGACGTCCAAGACAAGTTGCTTCCGAGCAACTAAGAGACAATGTTGACGTTTCTAAGACTACAGCCAAATCAAGAACATTCGACAGTAGTCTCGGGGACTACACCCAGTGGGTGCACTCAGCGTGCCCCCACTGTAAAAAAAAAGTCGACTGCCCGCAGTCGACCGGATACAGTCCCACTCGACATGGCCTGACCAGACCGAGTGAAGAAATACAGCTACAGCAACACAATATAAAGACTACAATCGACTGCCAGCAGCCCACCGTAGTCTCGGGGACTACACCCAGTGGGTGCACTTAGCGTGCCCCCACTCGTCCAAGAATTGGCAGACACACCCAGTGGGTGTACAGATACGAAGATCTTCGGAAAAGAGGTTCTTCAAACAGCATATCGTGAACAGACCAAGTGTTGAGTCGACTGACCTGGACGTTACTCTGAAGAGCCGAACTTGCGTCGTAAGCTGCTTGGCTGGCCTCCCGGGCCACCTTCACTTGCTCCATCATAATCCCCGCCTGGCGTATAGCCTCTTTTGCAGCAGTCGCTTGGTCCTCAGGGACAGGGTATGCAGCAAAAAGCGAAGACGGATCCGCAGTCGACGTCAAGGGCCGCACACTCGTCAGAGGAATGGCGAAGGTCACAGAAGCCCGAGTGGTGTCACCACCATCCCGAGCTACGGCCTCAGACGCCGGAGCGGATTGGGGGGTCTTGTCAGCCGACGCCCTCTTGTTCCTCCTCATTCTCAACGGTTCGTTGTCGTCGTCATCCGGGAGGTCGATAACATGAGGAGGGGCTACAAGGGAAACATTCAATCGACCAGAGTTGCAATAAATGTTCAGTCGACTCAAAGCGGAACGTCAGTAATCGTACCAGAGTTGGAGGTAACAGCATCCTCCATCTCTTGGTCATTGTCCTTGGCGGAGATCTCAGAAGTAGCAGCACTGCAAGTCTCGAAAGTCAGTCAGTTGGCTCAATGAATCGACCAAGGATCTGTCCACGGTCGACAAAGGAAAACAAGTTTTATTATTACCCAGAAATGGTGGGGACGGCCATCTTCATCTTGGGCAGAGCCTTGGGCGGCTTGGACGGCGCTGCGCGTGGGTGCTTGGGAGCCTTTCCAGTCGGCGTAGGAGAAGAGGTCCGAGGGCGTTTCGACGACTGCCCAACAGGAGCAGTCGCCCTACCACGCTCCCGCGCTGGGTCGTGTGTGAGCTTGGATCGCCCCTCCGGGCGGGGGGGTTCAACCTCCTCCTCCTCCTCTTCGCTGGAGTCGACGTCGTCGCCTCCCTCTCCTTCACCGTCAGACTCCCACTCGCCTTGATCGTCTCCGCTCTCACCTCCGCTCGCCTCCCCTTCTTCAGTTGGCCCCTGTGCCCCGTTGGGCATCGAGTACATCTCAGTAGTCGCCTGAAAAACAACAGACAAGACAAAGGTTAATCGACCAACTCAAAGAAGACCAATGAAGAAAAACAAGATCTCAGTCAGGAGCATAAAGACATACCTAGTCCACGTCATACGAGTTGTCGAGTGGAATTACCCTCCTGGCTCCTCGGGGGTTGTCCTTGTTTCCTGTGATGCTCGACAGCCACCCCTCCAGCATCTCATCAGTGACCTCCTCCGGGTGGATCCGAGTGGTATCGTCGAGACCCGAGTACAGCCACATCGGGTGGTCATGAGCCTGGAGCGGTTGGATGCGCCTCCGGAGGAAGACCTCCAGCAAATCCATACCCGTCACGCCCTCACGGACAAGCTCAACCACTCGACCGGCCAGCACTTTGACTTGGGCCCTTTCCTCCGGCGTCACTTTCAGAGAAGCAGGTTTTTTAGCTCGGTCGAGTGAGAAAGGGGGAAGACCAGTCGACTGTCCTGGGGTCGCCTGGTCTTGACAGTAGAACCAGGTCGCCTGCCAGCCACGGACCGACTCCGGGAAAGTGATAGATGGAAAACAACTCTTTCCCCTCGTCTGGATCGCCAGGCCCCCGCACAGCTGGATCACCTGCGTCCTTTCGTCACTCGACTTGGCCTTCTTGACCGATTGAGAACGGCAGGTAAAGATGTGCTTGAAGAGACCCCAATGGGGGCGGCAACCCAAGAAACCCTCACACATGGAAATGAAAGCAGCGAGGTATACGATGGAGTTGGGAGTGAAGTGGTGAAGCTGCGCTCCGAAGAAGTTCAGGAAGCTCCGGAAAAAAGGATGGGGCGGCAGAGAAAACCCGCGGTCGACATGGGTGGCTAGGAGCACGCACTCACCGTCGCGAGGTTGAGGTTCGATCTCTCTCCCCGGGAGGCGCGCAGCTTCGTGGGGAATGACCCCCCCCCTCGACCATGTCGTCGAGATCTTCTTGCCGGATCACCGATGGCATCCAATCGCCTTGGATCCAGCCTCGGGGCAGAGCAGACCTTGAGGAGGACCTGCCCCGAGCGGACCTCTTCCCTTTCCCCTGCGCCGCCGCCTTCTTCGCGCGCTCCAGGGCGAATGTCTTGTCCTTCGCCATCATCGCCGGCAAATCTTGCACGGACCTGCGGCACTAGGGTGAGAGCGGAGGTGGCGGAGGAACTCGCGAAGGGAGAGAGGAAGAAGGAAGCGCACTGTTTGGAAACCCCGAGCCGGCAACTTATAAGGGGCCGCTTCCGAGTGGCTGACTGGTAGGCCCAGGCTATCCAGTCAAATCCCGCAGCAGACGCGCGCGCAGTACGTGGCGAAAAAGGCGATGCGAGGATCGAGGAGCTTCCATTTTATCGCTTCCGATTACTGCGGCCGCTCCCGTCCCGCGCGCTTCCCGAAATCCGAATCCCGCGACACCCGCGGGCCGCAGAACAACTTGTTAAAATAGAAGACCCTGCTCGCGCCGACACTCGGTATGTCACACGTAAAGAAATTCACTCGACGAAAGGCCTGGAATGGATCAAGGCGACTGAAAGAGGTTGATGACGTCATCCGTGACGGTTGGCCCAAAACGAGGCGCTCACGTAGCCCAAAGAACCGGTCGGAAAGATCTCCAACTCTTTCCCCACTCTAACCTCGATCCATTCGGGGGCTAATGATGAAGCCATGTACCTAGGGTAGGGGCACAGACCTGTCCAAAGAGCCCTACCCTAGGACATCCCTAGAAGAAGTCACCTTTCAATCGACTTGAAGGTATCCCACTCGACGGGTTCAAGACACTCGACCAAGAAGCTATCACTCGACCATGAAGCCAACCACTCGACTACCAGGAGACCTATAGTCACTCCGCAGGCAAACAGTCAGCTGTTAAGTAGTCTTTATGGTCATTATAGCACTTTATTAGGGGCGTTACCAGTAACGCCCGACCTGAAATGTACCTTAAACCCTGCATTACTGAGGGCAGGAGGGGGCCGGCGAACTCTATATAAGCCACCCCCTCCTCAGTATGAAGGGTTCGCACCCCTGTTATTCACACACGCATAATCCAATCGACCGCCTCCGGGCACCGAGACGTAGGACTATTACTTCCTCCGAGAAGGGCCTGAACTCGTAATCCTCGTGTGCTTACAGCTCCTCCATAGCTAAGATCTAGCCTCTCCATACACCCCCCTACATCACTGTCAGAGTTAGAACCACGACACGTAGTGTTTTGGTTAAGGAAACAAACTGCACGCGGGGTCGACACGACACGACCATGATGCCCAGCTGCTGCTGCTGCTGCTGCTTCTTTCTACGGAAATGATAAGGGCCACACAAGTAACACCTTCCTGACGATTTTTACAATTAAAATTGCATTCCAGAAAAAAGAAACCACACAAAAAAACTTAAATTTACCATCTAGATAGAAAGCAGCCAGGCTTCACACGCAGACACTCATATATATACGCATACACTCATCACTATGAATAGACACACGCACATCCTAACTCTATGATCATCTTTAAAAGACCGAGCCGGCATATCATATTGAGATTGATGAAGTCACCAAAGACGCCTCATACTCGACGAGAACATCTCCTCACATTGAACAGACATCGCCTGAGATCCTAAAATAAATCCAGAAATAAATGCAAGCATCAGGACATAAACCCTGATGAGCTCGGGGTACCACGATTCATATAACCATCCAACCATAGGTTGGTTCGCCCCAACTGTTGTTGTTACTCCTGCGAATTTCCTCTCTTACCACTCGGTAGACGAAACAAGGAGGATACGAACCAACTTGCAAAAGATGCATGCGGTTTTGTAAATCACTTCTTTTGCGAGGGAACAATAAATCACATTCTTTTTGTATGAGGGAACTATATGTCACGTTTTTAGGACAATTACATTCCTCCCTGACTATAAATCGCAATACTTGCCTCTTTGATGATGTACCATTTATGACTGCAGATGAGTTCGTTACAATAAGGCTCAAAATTCTTGTGCTCACCGAACTAAGAATGACCATTGGACCAAATGTTGCGCCCTTTTACTCGTTATCATGGATCTGATCGAGGCTACTGGCCAACTACACACTGCACGACAACTTGTCCTTCCACATGTTGAAGTTTTCTCCTCCACCCCTCTTCTTTGGATTGGCTGACCAATCCTCCAGATCAAGACCGCCGTCGTCGTACGTGTCCTGCTTCAACTGCCTAGTGTATGATTCTGGTCGTTGGGTGTGCGTGCCCGGCTGCTAGGCATGGACCTTTGGCTCCGAGTCATCCACTTGCATGTCCTTGAAGCAGCCTCCACCTCCGCCGTGGATCATCTCAGACAACTGTCTGTTTGCGTTGTCATACGTTGGCTCGGTTGGTTAGGACATGCCAGCAGAAAGAGAGCGGGCATTGAGATGATCCACACCCGACGTCCCCAACGGAAAGTCGCGGCGATGCCTAGTCGGCTAAATGGGGCAGCGCCGCGTGGACGTCCACACAATACGACACATGCCCGATGAGGAGGCCGATGAGTGCCGGCTGAGTTGCTTGGCAGCGTAGAAGTAGGGAGGCTGATATCGGTGATGCTAGGGCGGTGGTGCCCTGCGCTCTAGGCCCTGCCCCGCCCCGCCTTTCTTTTTGACGGCCACCCCGTCCTTTGCCTTCGCTTTGAGGCGGCGGGCTTATTGTGTCCCTGAGTTGATCTTCCGGGCGGCCACCTCCGCTAGACCCGCACCTTTGGCGGCTTCGACAACTTCTCGTACAGGTCCATGCGGCACCGCTCGTGCGTCCCACCTCGGTTTTGGCTGGGCTGGGGTGTGGGAGTCCTACGTGGCTAAGGTCCAGAATGTCGCAAAGCCCCCTAGTTTGCTTTCGGTTTGGGGGAAAGCGGACACGTGGACTCATCCGCGGAGGAATACAAGCCTGCATTAGACAACATACAAGCTGCTATTGGCCCATACATGCATACTGTACTGGTTTAAAATGACGACGCTCTTGCTCTTGCCTGAAAAAGCTGCTTGGCCTCCTTTGGCACTGAAAAAGAGAACTCCGCACAGGGCCTGTCGCGATCCACTCTCCGTAACCATAACCACCTGGTTTGTAGCGCCACATTCTTCCAAGCCAAGTCGGGGATGCCAAGTCCACTGGACCACTTGGGCGTGCAAACCCGGTTCTAGGCCACCGCACAGGCGCCTTCGCCTGCATCCGCCTTGCCGGCCCACAAGAATCCTCGGCAAATCTTTACCATCGCGGCGATGGTCTTCGGTGGCAAGCCAAGAGCCAGCATGGAATGGATCGGTATGGCACAAAGTACCGATTGTACCAGTAATGCACGGCTGCTCTTGGGGAGGGTCACCGCCTTCCAGTGTGGTAGGCGCATGGCCAACTGATCCACAAGCCCTTGCAGTTGCGACGTCGTGAGCCTCCTGAGAGAGAGCGGGAGGACCATGTTGTAACACCCCGGATGTAACTTACCTTAATTGTCTTCCAACTCTTGCCATTTTCGGCTCTAAGTTATGATATTCCCTCGTGGTTGGGTTTTGTCTTTGTTTTGCTTTTTGTCCATGTCATGCATTTTATATCATGTCATCATGTGCATCGCATTTGCATACGTGTTCGTCTCATGCATCCGAGTATTTTCCCCGTTGTTCGTTTTGCGATCCGACACTCCTATGTCCTTCGGCGCCCCCTTTTGTCTCTTTTCATGTGCGGGTGTTAAACGTTCTCGGATTGGACCGAGATTTGCCAAGCGGCCTTGGTACATCACCGGTAGACCGCCTGTCAAGTTTCGTGCCATTTGGAGTTCGTTTGATACTCCAACGGTTAACCGAGAAACCGTAAAGGCCTCGTGTGTGTTGCAGCCTAACACCCCTCCAAAGTGGCCCAAAACCCATTCAAAACCCCCTCCATCCTCTCAACCGTTCGATCATGATCGCGTGGCCGAAAACCGCACTCCATTTGGACTCTCCTAGCTCCCTCTACCTATAAATATGTGCCCCTCCCGGATTTTTCGCGCAGTCTAACCCTAGCCCCGCTCCCTCTCTGCCGCCGGACATATCCGCCGCCCGCCCGGACGTCTCGCACCGCCGCCCCGCGCTAGTGAGGCGATGACACGTGTCCGCCGCCACCCGCCGACGCCGCGGCCCGCTCGGCCCACGGGGAGCCCGCCCCGGGCCGGATCGGGCCGAGCGCCCGCGCCTCGCCCGCCGCCGCCAGTGCCTCGCCCCGCTTCCCGGCCCGCGAGCCGCGCCGCCTCCGCCGGCCGCCGCCCGCGCCCGGCCGCCGTCCGCCGCCGCCAACGTCGCCGACTCCACCGCGGCCCCGCTGCGCAGCTCCTCCCTGCGCGCGCCGCCCGAGGACGAGGTCCCCATCTCCGGCGAGCCGCCCCCTGACCCTCTCCTTCCCGAACTCCGGCGAGATCCAGGCAACTCCGGCGAACATCGATCCACGCGCCCGAAACCCTAGATCTGGGATTTCAGAGGTGATTTTCCCTAAGTCCCTAACATTCTGAAGCTCGATTCATCATGCCATAACTCCGCATCCGTAGCTCCGTTTTGGGCGTGCCATATATCAAAATGTTCATTAGGATGTGTTCTTCATTTTGTTCCATTGCAACTTGATTGTTTGAGTCCATCTTGATGCCCTAATGATTGTTGCAAGAGTGCTATATAATGTTAGTTCCTGTTACTTAGCAGATCTTGAGCATTTGTCATTTTTGCCACGATTATTTGTGCTGCATAGGAACTTGAGCCCTACATGTGTTTTGGGCTATGCCATGCCATCTTTACATGGGTGTATCCCATGTATTTTTGTGATCAATGTGGTGACTAGAACAAGCATGCAAAGTAGCTCTCATGATGTTGCTGATTCCAGGGACTTAGATTTTCACCAAGTCATTACTCTGCTGTTATTTTTAGGCCATGTATTCATGTTGCTACAGAGTGATCCATACTTCTTTTGAGTATGTTCAGTAAGGATGATTTTGACATATGGTTATGCTCTATCCATGCATGTCCCTGTTTGCATTTATGGAGTACCCTAGCATGACTCAATCTTACCCTACTTTTGCTATAAAATGTTCCTGGCAGATTGTCTACGTGTTAATCAATTTTGCCAAGGTTGTTGTAGTTGATCCATGCATGCTATGAGTTTGTTCTTACTTTGTTTAGCTTTTGATCATGTATTCTTGCTGGTAGTATGCTTAATTTGTCATGCAATGCCTTTTGTTGAGTACATCGAGCTCGCAAACATGCCTTCGTAACTCTGTTTTTGCCATGTCTAGTTTTCTGCTAAGTCTGAATCTGTTAACGAAATTTGCTATGTTTACATGGATGCCATCATATTTTCTGTGCCCTTTTGGCTTATGGTTAGTAAGGGACTTTTGTTATATGCTTTGAGTAGATTCATGCCATGCCTTGTGTTTCTATGTTCTGATCCTGCAGCATGTTGATAAGTTGCTCTAAACATTGCTTCCTGATATTAATTCCTGGCATGTTGTTATTTTCACTAAGTCTGTGATGCTGTTATCTTTTGCACTTTTGCCATGCTTGTTTGAACCTGCTATTTTGTGATTTAGCCGTAGCTCAGCGTTCATCTTTTGTCAAGCATCTTGAGTAGATCACTGCCATGTGCTTTGTTGCTATGTTGGAGTGCAGTAGCTTAGTTTCTTGTTGCATTCTAGATGACATCGTGCTGTTAATCGCAGAATTGTGCCATTATTGTTTTGCTTGCCATTTGCAAACCGTGCATCCGTTTTCGGTGATCTTTATATCGATTTCGACCGAAGTCAACTCATCTTTCCAGCGGCACTCTTGGTTTGCCAAGTTGAGGCCTGGTTCAATCTTTTCCTTTCGGAGCACACATATACATTGCATATCACATCCCGCATATCATGCCATGTTTTGCATCATGTTGCTTGCGCATTGCACCATGGTTGATTGTTGTTTCCTTTGAGTAGAGCCGGGAGACGAGTACGTGATCGAGAAACCCGTTGAGTACGCTTACGAGGATCAAGCTTACGTCAACTCGGAGAACTTTGCAGGCAAGATGACCATACCCTCGAAATCACTTCTATCTTTGCTTGCTAGTTGCTCACTTTATTGCTATGCCGCGATACCTACCACTTGTTATATCATGCCTCCCATATTGCCATGTCAAACCTCTAACCCACCTTGTCCTAGCAAACCGTTGTTTGGCTATGTTACCGCTTTGCTCAGCCCCTCTTATAGCGTTGCTAGTTGCATGTGAAGATTGGAGTTTGTTCCTTGTTGGAACATGATTATTGTTAGGATATCATTATTATATATTGTTTACTTTAATGCATCTATATACTTGGTAAATGGTGGGAGGCTCGGCCTTATGCCTTGTATTTTGTTCCACTCTTGCCGCCCTAGTTTCTGTTATATCGGTATTATGTTCCTTGATTTTGCGTTTCTTACGCGGTTGGGTTATAATGGGAACCCCTTGACCATTCGCCTTGAATAAAACTCCTCCAGCAAGGCCCAACCTTGGTTTACCATTTGCCACCTAAGCCTTTTTCCCTTGGGTTTCGCGGACTCAAGGGTCATCTTTATTTTAACCCCCCCCCCCCCCCGGGCTAGTGCTTCTCTAAGTGTTGGTCCAACATGAGCGATGTCCGGTGCCCCCTGGGCAACCAGGGTCTATGCCAACCCGACGTCTGGCTCATCCGATGTGCCCTGAGAACGAGATACGTGCGACTCCTATCAGGATTTGTCGGCACATCGGGCGGCTTTGCTGGTCTTGTTTTACTATTGTTGAAATGTCTTGTAACCGGGATTCCGAGTCTGATCGGGTCGTCCTGGGAGAAGGAATATCCTTCGTTGACCGTGAGAGTTTGTGATGGGCTAAGTTGGGACACTCCTGCAGGGTTTTGAATTTTCGAAAGCCATGCCCGCGGTTATGGGCAGATGAGAATTTGTTAATATCCGGTTGTAGAAAAATTGACACTTAACTTAATTAAAATGAATCAATAGCGTGTGTAGCCGTGATGGTCTCTTTTCGGCGGAGTCAATTAATTAGGTATAAACACTATATGCAATTAAATGTGATGGCATGACACTACTGTACTTGTTAATCACCACACAGGCTGCTATATCTAGCAGTATACTTTAGAAAATATTATTGGCAAGTACTAGTGGTAGTAACATAAATTTTAATTGCCCTGTGGCTTTGGTGTTGTGGTCTAGGCAGAGCAAAGCAGAGCAGAGGGGTGGCGATGATGATGATTAGGAAGGAGTCGGTGTTCCTTCAAATTATGGTAACCTCATGCCGTTAAAGTGAGAAGACACACACTATGCAAAGAAATTGAAAAATAATGCAACGTATGCAGGCATGAGATATTGCCTGACCTGCCCCCCATCAAATGATGTCCCCCGTTGATGCCACTCTCCGGGAGGCAAACATGCGGCTTGCCCAAAGCTAAACCTCACTTGCTAGTTTTTCAAAGAGAAAAACCCTCACTTACTAGTAGTCTATTGCCATCATGCAATTCGTGCGTGCGTGTTGGGAGTGCACGCGACGGATGGACTCGTCGAGTAATTGGCCATATTGCATGCTCATAATTAAACACATCCATGAGTGTATGTGAGATCGGGTTACAGTGAACATATCATGTGCACTGTTGTTATCCATGGCACGCATCATGACATGAGCAAGCTCGCACTCGACGGAGACTCGGACTTGTGTATGCGGGCTAGTGATAATTAAGCATTTGAATGAACACACAAGTCAGGTCGAGAGAAGCTAGCAAAACGGAGCCATGCGGCATACGGTGACTGATTTTTTGACAAGAGGAGACGGCCAACGGGTAGTAGTCAGCATCATCTCCTTTTTCGCCGACGGATCGAGGACGGGAGGGCGTGCATATCTGCTGGCTGTAGTCGACACGCACGCATGCGCATTAGCTAGCGGCCGTGCGCGAGAGTCAAAAGGCAGTTGAAAAGAATGACGGGCCGCGACCACAACCAGCAGCTCAAGCGAGCAAGATCGTCTCCCTCCCAAATCCAATCCAATTGGCGACTTAACTTTCACTCGTTTTCTGTCTTTCTCCCTTATGCCGATACATGCGTACCGTTTGGGAGACCCGCAAAAACGATAAAATTGACTTGAGGACAAAAAGAATTCACAAACTGAACTGCTTCGGAATTTTTTCGCTCAGCTGACCCTTTCGTGTAGCGCCCGACAGTCAGGCGCTACACTCCACTGTGCAGCACCTAGCAATCAGGCGTTACACATCTGACTAGCGTGACACAGTTGGGTCACACACCGAGCAGTCCAGAGCCTTGGAGCTAGGCGCCACACATGTATTGTGCAGCGCCTATCTCTTAGGGCATGTACGATGGAGGCAGCACCACATAGATGCCCCATCTGGCATGTATGTTGAAACCACTGTCCAACACACATGCATCCAATGCAAACAATGGTTTCGTCGGATAGTGCTTACTTCACATCCTGATTCACATTTTCTTCATCTCTCTCTTATAATCTCACGGGTGCATGCAATCTTTCTTTCTTTCTATGTCTTTTTCTCACGGGACCATGCTCTTTTTTTCCGGGGAGACTGGTTCTTCTGCAGGCCACACCTCATCTCTGCAAGCTACTACCTTTTTCACCTCTCTCTTCCACGGCTGCACACCTCCGACGTGGAACCTGCGGGGCAGCAGTCCACGCTGTAGCGTTGGCCATGCCCTTAGACGCTGCACATTCTGTTATTAGTTGGTAGGCCCACCCGTGATTTCCCCTCTCTCCCTCTCTCTCCCTCTCAAATCCTTTTCCAAATCTTCCAAATATGAAGATTTTCTCCATGGATTTCGAACCTAATCCCTCCCTCAAGGTAATCTTCTTCAATCCCCTCGTTTTCATCCAAAAAAAATGCTCACACTTGCTCATTTGTTGCTAGTTTGGGGAAATCCTAGTTTTTTATGGATCTTGAAATTTGTTGGAGAGATGAGATGTTTGTTTGACAATTTGCTAGGATTAGGCTTCTTAGTATGTTAGAGTTAGGGTTATGGGTGTTGTTATGTCACTAGTAGAAAACAGAGCTTTGGTCCAGGCCGGGTCAGCCCATTAGTCCCGGTTCAGTCCAGAACCGGGGCCAATGTGGGCATTGGTCCCGGCTCGTGAGCCCAGAGGGCCGGCCGGGCCACGTGGGCCATTGGTCTCGGTTCATCTGGACCTTTTGGTCCCGGTTGGTGGGATGAACCGGGACCAATGGGCCTCGCTCCTGGCCCACCACCATTGGTCCCGGTTGGTGGCTTGAACCGGGACCAAAGGCTCCCCTTTAGTCCCGGCTCATGTCACCAACCGGGACCAATGAGGTGCCTATATATACCCCTCGCGAGCAGAGCACCCCAGTGCTTTGTTTTTCTCTGGCCGAGGGGGAGAGGGCTTGGTGGTGTCCTAGCTCACCTCCTATGCACACAAGGTGTTCGATGGAATGCCCGAGCCAAGCTCGACCTCCAAGCTCGACCTCCAAACTCTATTTTCCATAATATTTGTCTAGGTTTAGCGGTCCGTCACGCCCCGTCCCCGTCTTCACCGCCGTCGATCACCCGCGCCGAGCTCATCACCGGCACCACCGTGGTGAGCCTCTTGTTCTTATCTTCTTTCTGAAAGGAAAAATATTCTTACTTGTATGTTTACATAGATACTTGTATTATTTTCTTACTTTTATTATTGCATCTTATATAGTGCGATGGTTTTGGTATCCGCCCCCATCGGCCCTCGTCCTGTCTATGATTCGGATGTGGTATATATATTATCTTTATAACTATTGGTTCATTTATTGTTTATGAAAATTATGCCGACCAACGTGACATAGATTTTATTTATGTAGGATGTATGTGAATCGGAAATGCCAATCGACCCTATTGTCGAGAGGTTAAATTTAGTTGAAGAAGAAAACAATTTGTTGAAGGAAAAAATAAAAAAATTGAGGAGGAGAAGATGATATTGGAGTTGCATGTTGCGGATATCATCGATGATCACAAGATCAAGATGGATGCAATGCGCTTGAAGATTAGAAAGATTAGAAAATATGCCATTCATACCGAGGCTTGGTATCATTATGCCGTTGGATCAATTGTTACCTTGGTTGCGACTATGATCGCATTTGTTTTCGCATTGAATTTTTTTACATAGTTTCAATGTATGGTTTAATTAATTAGATGCTCTGGAGAGCTATATGTTGTTAGATGAGAACTATGTATGCACTTTGGTTTTAATGTGATGATGAACTTCTATTAATTTGGACACTTAATTATATATAATGCACACAGATGAACCGACAATGAATGTACGGTGATAGACACACCTGCGAGTACATTAAGGGCGTGCATGAGTTTCTCGATGCGGCTGAGGCAAACAAGCAGAATGGTTTTATGTGTTGTCCATGCACTGAATGTGGGAATACGAGGTCTTACTCTAACCGGAAAATCCTTCACTCCCACCTGCTTTACAAGGGTTTCATGCCACACTATAATGTTTGGACGAGGCACGGAGAAATAGGGGTTATGATGAAAGACGGCGAACAAGAAGAGTACGATAACAACTATGTGCCCCCTGAATACGGTGATGCTGCAACGGGGGGAGCTGGTGAAGATCAAGAGGAACCAGACGATGTGCCCAATGATGCTGCAACGGGTGAAGCTGCTGAAGATCAAGAGGAACCAGACGATGTGCCCGATGATGATGATCTCCGCCGGATCATTGTCGATGCAAGGACGCAACGCGAAAGTCAAAAGGAGAAGCTGAAGTTCGATCGCATGTTAGAGGATCACAAAAAAGGGTTATACCCCAATTGCTAAGATGGCAACACAAAGCTCGGTACCGTACTGGAATTGCTGCAGTGGAAGGCAGAGAATGCTGTGGCTGACAAAGGATTTGAGAAGCTACTGAAAATATTGAAGAAGAAGCTTCCAAAGGATAACGAATTGCCCGACAGTACATACGTAGCAAAGAAGGTCATATGCCCTCTAGGATTGGAGGTGGAGAAGATACATGCATGCCCTAATGACTGCATCCTCTACCGCGGTGTATACAAGGATCTGAACGCATGCCCGGTATGCGGTGCATTGCGGTATAAGATCAGACGAGATGACCCTGGTGATGTTGACGGCGAGCCCCCCAGGAAGAGGGTTCCTGCGAAGGTGATGTGGTATGCTCCTATAATACCACGGTTGAAACGTCTGTTCAGAAACGAAGAGCATGCCAAGTTGATGCGATGGCACAGTGAGAACCGAAAGAAAGATGGGAAGTTGAGAGCACCCGCTGACGGGTCACAGTGGAGAAAAATCGAGAGAAAGTACTGGGATGAGTTTGCAAAGGACCCAAGGAATGTATGGTTTGCTTTAAGCGCGGATGGCATTAATCCTTTCGGGGAGCAGAGCAGCAATCATAGCACCTGGCCCATGACTCTATGTATGTATAACCTTCCTCCTTGGATGTGCATGAAGCGGGAGTTCATTATGATGCCAGTTCTCATCCAAGGCCCTAAGAAACCCGGCAATGAAATTGATGTGTACCTAAGGCCATTAGTTGAAGAACTTTTACAGCTGTGGAATGGAAACTGTGTACGTACATGGGATGAACACAGACAGAAGGAATTTAACCTTAAGGCGTTGCTATTCATGACCATCAACGATTGGCCCGCTCTCAGTAACCTTTCAGGACAGACAAACAAAGGATACCACGCATGCACGCACTGTTTAGATGACACTGAAAGTATATACCTGGACAAATGCAGGAAGAATGTGTACCTGGGCCATCGTCGATTTCTTCTGACCAACCATCAATGTCGAAAGAAAGGCAAGCATTTCAAAGGCGAGGCAGATCACCGGAAGAAGCCTGCCATGCGTACCGGTGATCACGTACTTGCTATGGTCAATGATTTACACTACGTAACCTTTGGAAAGGGTCCCGGTGGACTAGCTGTTCCGAATGACGCTGAGGGACACGCACCCATGTGAAAGAAGAAATCTATATTTTGGGACCTACCCTACTGGAAAGACCTAGAGGTCCGCTCTTCAATCGACGTGATGCACGTGACGAAGAACCTTTGCGTGAACCTGCTAGGCTTCTTGGGCGTGTATGGGAAGACAAAAGATACACCTGAGGCACGGGAGGACATGCAACGTTTGCACGAAAAAGATGACATGCCTCCGAAGCAGTATAAAGGTCCTGCCAGCTACACTCTTACGAAAGAAGAGAAAGAAATCTTCTTTGAATGCCTGCTCAGTATGAAGGTCACGACTGGCTTCTCGTCGAATATAAAGGGAATAATAAGTATGCCAGAGAAAAAGTTTCAGAACCTAAAGTCTCATGACTGCCACATGATTATGACGCAACTGCTTCCGGTTGCATTGAGGGGGCTTCTACCGGAAAACGTCCGATTAGCCATTGTGAAGCTATGTGCATTCCTCAATGCAATCTCTCAGAAGGTGATCGATCCAGAAATCGTACCAAGGCTAAGGAGTGATGTGGCGCAATGTCTTGTCAGTTTCGAGCTGGTGTTCCCACCATCCTTCTTCAATATCATGACGCACGTCCTAGTTCATCTAGTCGACGAGATTGTCATCCTGGGGCCCGTATTTCTACACAATATGTTCCCCTTTGAGAGGTTCATGGGAGTCCTAAAGAAATATGTCCGTAACCGCGCTAGGCCAGAAGGAAGCATCTCCATGGGCCATCAAACAGAGGATGTTATCGGGTTTTGTGTTGACTTCATTCCTGGCCTTAAGAAGATAGGTCTCCCTAAATCGCGGTATGAGGGGAGACTGACTGGAAAAGGCACTCTTGGAAGAGACTCAATAATATGCAGGGACGGATATTCTTGGTCTCAAGCACACTACACAGTTCTACAGAACTCTACCTTGGTGACCCCGTATGTCGATGAACACAAGAACAGTCTGCGCTCCAAACACCCGGAGCAGTGCGACGACTGGATTACATGTGAACACATCAGGACTTTCAGCAGTTGGTTGGAAACACGTCTCAGAGGTGACAACACTATTTGTGATGAGTTGTACTTGTTGTCCAGGGGACCATCTTTGACTGTATTGACTTACAAAGGATACGAGATAAATGGGAATATATTTTACACGATCGCCCAAGATCAAAAGAGCACCAACCAAAACAGCGATGTCCGCTTTGATGCAGCAACCGAGAGCGAAAAGGACACATATTATGGTTACATAGTGGACATATGGGAACTTGACTACGGACCTGATTTTAAGGTCCCTTTGTTTAAGTGCAAATGGGTCAATCTGTTAGGCGGCGGGGTACAGGTAGACCCACAGTACGGAATGACAACACTGGATCTGAAAAATCTTGGGTACACTGACGAACCGTTCGTGTACATGTCTACCAAACCAATGATGTGGCACAGGTTATCTATGTGAAGGACATGTCTACCAAACCGAGAAAAAGAAAAGATAAGGAAGCGAATACATCATACGATGAGCCAAAGCGCCACATAGTTCTTTCAGGAAAAAGGGACATCCTGGGAGTGGACGGCAAGACAGACATGTCTGAAGATTATGAAAAGTTTCATGAAATTCCTCCCCTCAATGTCAAGGCTGACCCAAGCATTCTGATAAACAATGAAGATTATCCATGGTTACGGCGCAATAAGCAAATGACACAAGCGAAGAAAAAGTGAAGACTTTCTCCCGCAACTATTATGATGATACCATGCCAACTTTGTAACACACGAGCATGCTACCATTGTCCGTTTTGTACATGCACATGCTATGTGGGTGAAATTATGATACAATGCCAACTTTCAAATTTTTCAGAGTTCATTTGAAATGCTTTCATGTCTTATGGTTCGTCCCTCGTAATACCATGACCATTAGTCCCTGGCCCATGCCAACTTTCAACTTTCAACTTTGTAAAACTAATGGCACTAACAGAAAGTTTGTAATTTTGCTCCTTGCCCCTGGCCCATGACCATTAGTCCCGGTTTGTGCCACAAACCGGGACTAAAGGGTTGGTCCTTGTTGCGGGCAGAGTTTAGTCCCACCTCGCCAACCGAAGGGGGCTCACACCGGTTTATAAGCCCATCCCTCCCTGCCTTGTTGAGCTCCTCTCAAAGTGAAAATAGATGCCCTAATAGAGAAAAGTTTAACCTAAATTCATAGTGAATTTCTCCGAATTTTATAGAAATTTACTAGGAATTTAGGTTGAATTTTCTCTATAAGCGCATCTATTCTCATTTTTTAGTAAGTTAATCACAAACTTGCGATTCAAACAATTTTCAAAGAATTC